>NC_056741.1:789050711-789295981 GCF_019279795.1 Protopterus annectens | reverse complement strand
AAAAACTAAAAAAAAAAAAACATTAAAAAAAAAATGGTTCTTTAAGCTTTCGTTCCTTTATTCAGTATCAGAACTTCGTCAGAATGGATCAAATGTCAAGGGACAAGAAATATAAAACAATAACAATCTCATGAATATTAATAAGTACTAAGATGAACCAGTAGTGATAAATAACCTGCACATTAATGCATATGCAACACATTTATGTTAAACATAAAGCTCAGCTATAACAACTGCTTAACTATTAGTAAAAAATCTACTTATAGTGGAACTTCTTTTTTGTCAGAGGACATGTAACAGAAAATAATAATAATATTAATGAATAACCCAGTATATAATATATTAATGTAATAACAGAATGGTGTACCATAATAAGGCCGTATAAGTGCACTTGTGAAGTAAATGAAAATTACTGTTACTGAAACCATTTAAGTGCACATCGTAGGTTGAGACTCATTCAAACCTGGGAAGAATTCTGCCTTTAACCTTAATTGCCATTTTAATTCTTGTAATTGTAATTTACAGTCCGCATCACCAAAAAATTAGTCCACCTGTTCCAAAACTATGAACTTGAAAGATTTGAAGCCATTACACAAAGAACTGTGTTTGCTGAGTGCATTTACAAAATCATTATTCCTAATGGATCCACAGTGCTCTTTAATCCTGTCACTTAATTTACGCACACAGTCTTGCCGACACAAAAATGTGAGCAAGTGGTGCAAATTGCACAATAAACCACCATACCAGAATTACAATCATATTTTTCCTAAATGTAACTGTGATATTACAATGTGGAAATGTGTATGAATCACAAATAAGAATATATTTACAACAAACACATTTGCCACAAATGTGCATTCCTTTATGAAAATTACCCTCCTCAATAGGTGTTAGCAAAATCTGGTTGTCATTAGTTTCAAAAAAGGATTTTAAAGTTTTAGTTCTTTTATATGAAAATGTGGGTTCTAAACCAATTTTCGTACCAATGTTCGGATCACATCTTAAAATTTCCCAGTTATTAAGTAAAACCAATCTAAGACTGTCCAGATCCCTGCACATGGGTAAAGAAAAGCTGAGAGTACGGTTTGACAATTCCAAGTCTTGGTGTGCAGTTTTGGTAGGTGCAAAACCATGAGTAACAACTGGTTGGAATTTAATGGGTCTGTACTCTGTGATTTGTTTCCTAATAGAATTAATTAAATCTATCGGATAGTTTTTCTGTATGAATAACATAGATAAAAAACAATGAGCCATCACTAGTCAGTGTGGATATTCTGATGAACTGAATTCTAACCACATTCTTTTTCATGAAAAGTGGGTGTGCACTATGAAAGTCTAAATAGTTGTTTCTGAAAGTACTTTTTCTGTGAATAGATGACATAAAGCAATTGTTAATTCTGTCAACTGAAATGTTAATGTCCAGAAAGGCAACAGAATCACCATAGTCGCCAATTACAAATTTAAGGAAGCCTATGCTATCAGATAAACTGTCCACAAATACTTTAAGATGTTCAATACTGCCTTCCCATAAGAAATAAATATCGTCTATGAAGCTTTTATAACATTTCATTAGGAAAAAGCCAGGTAAATGAACCAATGTGTCTGTTTCCCACTCTGTAAAAACTAGATTTGCAAATGCCGGGGCCATTTTTGTCCCCATGGCCACCCCTCTGACTTGGTGGTAAATGTCCTTTTTGAAATGAAAAAAAATTGTTTTCCAACACTAAAGAGATCAAAGTGGTCAGTGTATCAATCCGATCTTTGGGAAACTTCACATATTTGCATAAATAGTGTCTAACATAGTCAACACCCCCAACATGAGGAATGCTAGTGTATAAAGCAGTGATGTCCAAAGTGACCTGAATACAGTTAGACATATCCATGTTACTGTTGAATAAAGTGTTTAAAAAGTCCCAAGAGTCCTTGATATAAAATGGCGTAGCTTGTACAAGAGGATTAAGAATAACGTCAATATATTCCGCAATCTGTTCAGTTTTTGTTCTTTTGTTAGAGACAATAAGCCTGAATGGGGGATTAGAAAGGTTTTTATGCAGTTTGGGTATACCAAATAATTTCCCCAAGCAGGGATTGACAGTTGACAAAAAAGTATATTCTTCTTCCGAAATCTGATGATTGTCTCTAAGGGAAATAAGAGAACTGTCAATGTGTTCAAAACAAGAGTTAACTGTAGCTAAAGAGACTTTTTCATAGAAGTCTTCATCTAACAATTCTTCATTAATCTTGCTGATGTATGTGTCTTGGTCCATAACTACCATACCAGTACCTTTATCAGCTTTCATTACCCTTAACGTGTTATCATTTGACAATTCCAATAATGCTTTCTTTTCATTTTCTGTTAAATTGAACCATTTTTGTTTAGATTTGGAATTTAAAATGTTTCTAACATCCTCTTCACAAACTCTAAGAAATGTTGACAGAGTACTGTTTAAAGGAGGATTAGCTAGGGTAGTACCCCGAATTACTATCCTGTGAATCAATAATAGACTGAGACAAAAGAGATACATTTCCAGCACTTCCATCACCATCTTCATCATCATCAAACAGTAATCTAAAATTCAATTTTCTAACATATAACTTTAGGTCAAGTAATACATTTGATAAGTCAGCTCTTTGTGAGGGTATAATAGTAAAACCTTTTTTAAGCACATTAAGGTGATCAGAAGATAAAATTTTGTTTGAAAAATTAAACACAGACAATAAATCTGGATTTACATCACTGTCAACTATCAATTTACTGTGCAAAACCTGTACCAATGAACCCTCAGTCATCTGATCATGTGTAGTGTCAAGAGGAAAAATACCTCTATCCGGGGAAACAGAACACAAAGTCGAAACAAATTGTGAGTGAACAGCTGGAGTTTCCTTAATCGTAGTTATCTGCAACTGAGCCTGGTGATCACATGTCTTGGGGGAAGTTGTGAAAATCTTGAATTTCTCCCTTTCTCTTTTGTGGGCAACTGAACTTTTTGAGGTATCTGATCTATACTTGTCCTGTCTAGGGAACGTCTTTGATCTAAAAAACAGGGAGAAAAGGCATGGTCTGTATTACTGGGACCAGGAGTAACCATTGTGTCTGTAATAGCTATTGAATATTGACTGTACTGATGTTAGAAAGAATAGTTAAGTTGGTGCTTGAACCTTGACATATGATCGAACTCTGAAAGTGGCGGACATATGGAGATGCTGACAACAGTATGTATGATTTCATCTATTTACATGGGGTTATATATATAGATAGATATAGATATATATATATATATATATATATACACACACACACACACACACACACACATATATATATAGATATACATATATATACATATATATATATATATATATATATATGTCGATATTAATGATAAAAAGCTGTGATCCCTGAGGTTGGAGCTGCCTTTGGATTGGGCACGGAGTTCTGTTTCATTGTGCTGATCTTACTGTGAATGTGAGTAAAGGCTAGCGCAACATCTGATAACAAACAGGATAGTTTTATTTGAACTGTTGCTCTAATCTTGAGTTACGTATGCTATGGGCATGCATAAGAAAGGAATACGGAGAGTAAGAGAAAGATGGCATGTTACCAGATTTAACTACTGGTAGGAAAATTAACAATAAAAATTAGTTGATTATTGATTGATGCACATGTAATGGCTATGGGATAGCATCTTGATGATAGTTTCTATGTTGATTACGAACCCCTTGGTATGTGCATGTACGATGAGGGAAGAGGACACGCTATATCAACAAATGGTCCACTCATGAGGGTATAAAGTTTTACTGAAGGTATTTAGGTACTATAGATAAACATGTGTTAGGAGAGCAGTATTTGGATGATGAATCAAAGTTTGTTATGTAAAAAGTACAGGAAAGTGGCATTTTAAGGATGAGGTATGTTTTTTAAAGTTTATGTCCCTTTAAGATAGCTTAAATAGAATAGGCATACTGCATATGCATTATATCAAACAATGGGAATTAGTAGAGCAAGTGGGAAGGTGGAATTAATTGAACTGATTGGCAAATAGCTAATGAGTATACTTGATGCTGGGGTTGGGAGAGTGGCCTAACAGTTAAGGTGTTTGCCTTACAAACACAAGGTGCAGGGTTTGAGTCTAACAAGGGATAATTAGCTAGGCTTAAAATTGCTAATTAGGCAGTTAGCCTAGTACTAATCTATGAACCTATTATGTTGCTGGAATTTTATATTGTCTGAAGAAGCCACCAGCATGGTGGTGAAAGCGCTTACCTTGTAATAAAAGTTTTATGTTTTTACAGCCGTGTGTTACACGACTGTTATTTTATTTTTGCTGTTGCATTTATATTCTGTGTTTACAGTACAGTTGTGGATTTACCTGCCTGCTGTTTGTTTTTGTTCTTATCTAAATTCTAACTCTACTGCAAAATTATTTAAAGAGGAGGAACAAAAAGCATTCACTTGTCGTGAAAAGTGAAGGAACTCTTGGTCCATGCATCTGGTTTACACAGGTGGCAAATGAGAGCTGAGAGATTTCAGACAGGTGAGGGGAATTGTGGGTAGGGAAGGAAGCAGAGCTCTTGGTTCCAAAGCTTTGGTAAAAGGCACCAAGGTCGGATCAGACAACCCATATGTTGAATCAGATGAAAAAAAAAAAAGACAACATTGGCTACATTATAGCCATCTGCAACTTCAATACAAACATGATACCCAAAAATTCTGAACATTAATATGTAACTTGTTACTTGCGATATCAAACAAGGAAAGCAACCCTTCTCATAATGGCTCTACACTAGAAGTTGCAAACGTATTTAATACCTACTTCATAGAAAGCATTACCTCTCTAACTAAAAACACCTCAATAACACCCAGTCCTTGTAATTTACCAAACAGGTTAGACCAAAACCAACAATCTCCACACACCATTCACACTACCACTTCCTTTACTTCCAGTGTAGCATCCCCACATGAACCTAATTAACCCTCTACATCCATTGCTAGCAAGTTCCCCTTAGGATCCATCTCTACATCAATGAAAAAAAACAACTTAATCTCAAACAGTCTCCAGTGCAGCTGACAACCTCCCAATAGAATACCTAAAAATAGCTGCCTGTACCACAGCATACCCGGTCTCTATCCTTATCAATAGACTAATATCCGAATCCTATGTACTGTCATCAGTATGGAAAAAAATCCTACATTATCCCTCTTTATAAAAGGTGGCATCTTGGCTGGTGTTTCAAATTTTTTACCTGTTACAATATTACTACCTCTATCAAAACTTCTTGAAGGATGTATTCATAAGCAACACCATTCCTCTACTATCTTCTACAAAAATGTCTCTTAACATCCATCCAACATGGCTTCCATCCAACACAAGTACACCTACTGCCCTCCAATCATTCACGGATGATGTAAATAAATACAAGGACTTGGGCAAACTTGTTTAGTCCTTATTCTTTGACTTGTCAAAAGCCTTTGATACAGTTTTTCATCCTAAACTCCTGTAAAACTGTCTCAGCTTGGACTATCCCCTTTTCTTCATCACCTTAGTTCAGTAGTGACTTACCAGAGAGGCTCCAGTTTGTAAAATGGCAGAATATATATGTAAATATGTGTACATATGTGAAAAATCTGCACTGGTATATACCAAGGCTCTCTTCTTAGTCCTCTCCTCTTTAATATCTTTATCAAGGGCCTGTACATATCTGTAAATCCAGCCTCTCTTATACAACACGCTGATGATTCTACACTTGTATGTGCATCTAATAACTTGCCTCAACTCCTCCATATCATAGAAGATTTTTCCTCAGTTGAGGACTAGCTCCACAATATCCAGTTACTACTCAACCCTAAAAACAAAACTGCTGTCCCACCCCTCCTCCCCCCCAATCACACATGCCCGATAAAGCAAATTTCAAACTCCTTTCACAAAACAAAACTGAAATTGCAGTAGTATCCCACGCAGATCTTACTGGAATGATTCTAGATGATAACCTAAAATTTGACCTGCATGTTCAAAATAACAAAGACTGAACAAAAATTAGGATTGCTCTACAGCATACAAACTTCCTTAGCAACACATACCTTCTCCCATCTCTTTTGTACAGTGCACCCATCCTAATCAACCTTCATGTTACAGTTAACAACAAGCTGAAGGCATTCTATAATAAGGCTGCAAAATTTGCTACCAAGCAACAGTACCACAGCTACTACTGTATTGCCCTTAAGGCTTTGAATTGGTTTGAACTGCCTCACCACTTAGACTATATACAGCTTACCTACATATATATATATATATATATATATATATATATATATATATATATATACACACATACACACACACCAACACACACAACACACACACATTACTCAGAAAGCCAGTGAATGCAATGTTTTTATTCCTATTCTCCATTCCTACCACTCTAATAAACTACTTTGATCTAATGAACAACTTCTCAGCATATATAACCCCCTACAAATCTTCTGGCCAAAGTCTTTACCCATACTCTTGTTGCTAAAAAATGGATTTAATTTGCAGAGGGATAGAATTACATCTCTAACCTCTCCAACTTCAAACTACAACTAAAAGACTACCTAAATAAAACTTGGCTCTGCTCCAGCACCATGCAAGACTGAACTAGTCCTTCTCTCTTTCCACCACCAGCATACTTTGATTATGTTCAGAGAGAAGGATTTTGTAAAATCCATTTCTTATACAAAGAACAAATATATTTTTGCATAGGCTACATTACCTAGTTATCTCTGTTCCAAAAAGTGTACCCAATGTGTTTAACTTCATCTGTATCAACTGCATCTTGGGAATACTTTATCTAATGGCAATGTTTTTATTAAACTTGTTATAGATGTCCAAATATTTGCCCCATGTATGTATAGGTTCACAATGTATGAAATGAAGCTGAATTTTTACTTGGTTACATAGCTGGACTTAGGTATAGGCCAACTAGGCGGCTGCCTAGGGTGCTGCTCTGGTAGGGGAGGCTTCCAGTATTTATTTGGTGTAGTTAGACCAGGATGGGGGGCACCAGGTAGTGTGGTTGGGGGTGCCATGTAGCCCTTTTGCCTAGGGTGCCAGTTGACCTAAGGCCGCTCCTGCTTGGTTAACATGTCATTCTTCTGTATCAGGCTTTCTAATAACTTTATTTAAATGTAACCACATTATGTCAATGTGAAGCTTTCTTCCACAAGCCTCTGCTGAAAATGGGATATTATCCCAATAGGACTTTCCCAATAAACAAATGTCATATAAATAAATATTACTCCCTGCAATTAACTCAGTTTTTTCCTCAAATAAAAAAATATTACATTTACAAATTCAAACATAGCCAATTGCTTCCAGACTCTTTTTTTTTATTGAACTTATTCTAAAATTAATTTGACTGTAAAAGAAATGTTGTACAATAATACAAACCCCTTCGATCTTTAATAAAAAGCATTACTTTGAATAGACTGAATACAATTTGAGAGTTAATTATACACATTTACATATAAACCAAAACACAGTAATTGTAAATATGAAGTTCATTTCCAAGTGCAACTAAATCACTGAATCACTTCATAATTAATAAAAAATATTAAAAAATAACATTTCATTTTGTAACAGATGTCTACCAACGTCACAAAGGCTGTAACTCACTAGTTCAGCTGTACCAATGTAAAAGCACAACTTTAAAAGCTTAGCTATGAAATATGTAAAATATGCTCATGCTATTAAAGACTGTAAACAATTATCTTTCAGTATTCCTTATAACTTCAAAGGAAGACATTCCTGCTGTCAGAATAATACTGAACCTAGAAATATTAAATGTGTTGCCTTCCATAGTGTATTCCAAACACATGAAGCTTTTGGGAATTATCTATTCAAAATTATCAGTTTTAACTTTTTTTCTTACACAGAAGCAACAGCTGCATATAATGCATTTATATAACTTTTCCATCACATTAACAATACAAGTACCTGGTAACTATAAGACATTCTGTGCATTCAAAATAACAGCATGAGAATATGGCTATTGGCAAAATTGCACAAAAGAAGTGATACTGTTTTACAAGCATCAACTTGATATGATGTGATTGTTACTCATAATTTTGACAATTCTAAAGCATATTATACAAATGCATGCACACAGTTCTAAATGTCCAGCACCAGAAATATATCTCCCCTTTTTTTATGAGTGAAAAAACTCTAATAATTATGGCTATGTCAGTTAACCGCACTAAAACATTAGAACAACTCCACTGATGTTTCATGCAACACGCAAGTCAGTGCAAAGAAACTAGCCTGCAGCATATTTGTAATAGAGAACACTGATGGCCTTGCAGTATTGCAATAGCATAACAACACTTTCTGGATGAATAAACACACAGAAACTTAACTCACAGATGAGGATTACTATGAGTATACTACAATGCCTTTAACATTACTCTATTACACTCTTATGTACAATGCAAAAAATCTCATACTAAAAAGAAAAAAAAAGGAAAATACACCCTTCCAACTTTCGGTACACTATTTAATGCATGAAATCACATTTATATAAAGGCCACTGAAATGCATCAATAAACTCAGGCGAGTAGGAGATGTCCGAATAAAACAAAGATTGCTACTCTTTACTAGGGAACATGTAAATAAAGATGTCTTGTGTAACCATACCTTTCGGATAATTAGTATGAATACACAGAATGCACATTGCTGAAACGAGGATTTATGAGAATTACACACAGGTTTTCAGATTTCAATTCTGTGAAAGACAGAAATACAGTAACTCAGCTAGTATCAAAATTTCAGCACCACTGCCAAGACAAAGGAATGACTGCACATAAAAACAATGAATCACTAACAGTGCAAGAAACCAGTACAAGTGTTTATACGTGGTAACCAGTTAGAAATAACTAATGTAGGAGACTGCAACTGTCTGAGACAAAGCCTTAATTCTGTCTCAATATACAAGAAGAATTTAAAACCCACAGAAACAGTGATTAAACTGCATTTCTCAGCAAACAATAATGAATATTTAATGTAAACAATGGAAATGTAACTAATCTATAAAAAAGGACACAATGCAACAAATCAGAATGAAAAGCTATAGACAAGCTTTTGTACATACACCTACTCTAATGTAGTTTCACATACTATGCTTAAAGCATAGCAATTTTCAAAGTATCCAGATGTACATACTGTACTTTCATAATCTTCTGATCTTTCAGACATCCCTCTGTAGTGGGTAACTCTTGGTATTTCCTCTTCAAACTCCCCCAGCTTGGCACACTTCCGACATTTCTCAAGCTCTTTCACCCCCCCAAAGCATGTGCATTGTCTGCCAGCACAAATCATCATTTAACATGACAGACTAGAAGGACATTACTCAGTCCCTGTAATAGGACTAACTCCCATGCACTGAGCAAGCAAAAGCTGAAAGTCATAAAAATGTGAAAAATAGATAATTATTTCATTGAACCCCTCCCTTTTGTAGGGAAAGCAAAGATCCCTGCATTGTAGTTGGCCAACCAGGGCCTGTTGTGATACATAGTCAGGTGACTGATGGAGAGGCTGTTCAGTCATAAAGGGACTACAGAAAGAAAAACACCTACTGCATAGCACCTTCTTACAGATCAACTAATTTGAATGTGTATCTGTTATACCTGACTGTGAACACAATTTTATTGTGGGCAACTGCTGGGAAGATGTAAAACTTTCAGGAGGTTAGATCTGGACAAAGGCCAGAATACAAGGGTTGAGAAGACCAAGTTATGAAATAAGAAAGGTCCCAGAGCAGACTCCCTGAATCATGGTTCATGCAATAAACTGTAGTAAAGTTGGCAATCAATAACTAACTGAGTACAGTACAACTGTGGAAAAATGAGTAGCCAATGCTTGCCTGCCTTCTCTGAAAGGAAGGTTGGGGAATATCATGCTGTGTCGGTATTGCTTCTGAAGAAAATACTCGCATGGGCAATAAGAGGCAGAAATCCCATCAAGGTGGCATGCATGGGAGGGACTCTGCACACTTGCACCCTTTGTGGCTCCACTACAGTTCATGCAATTTTCCAAAATAAGAAAGATATAGGTGCAAACTATAACAGTAATGGGCACATTCTTAAATTGGGCAGTAGAAGCACCTATACCCCACGTGGAGTGGCTAGTTACAGGAGAATTCTCCACTGGGTGGTTAGCTGCCTGGTAGAAAAAGACAAGAGAATTTAGAAATCCACTTGGGAAGTGCTTGCTTGGCCACCACACACTTCTCCTTATCTACAGAAAAAAAAACAAAAGACAAAACTGGTCTCTGTCTTTTTGCACTCAGGGACCCTCTTCAAGTAAAACCAGAGTTGAAGGTGCACATTAAGGGCATAATCATCAGTTTCTTTCCTGAATTCTAGACCCTAGAAAGAAAACAGGAAGACAATTACACTGGTTTAAGGATATTTATTAGACTTTATGGAGAAAATGTGGGTTGTCTTAAAGGTCATCCAATCCTTGTGAAAGACTAAATAGGGTTTGCCACAAACAAGTATTGCAGATTAGAGAAACTGCAGGCAGCACTGATGGCCAACTTGAAAAACTCCCAAGTGATGTACATCAGAGCAACCAAATCATCTGGTTTCAATGACAAATGGCTAAAGTCATAAAGTCAGAGTCCCAAGATTAAGAAAGGTTCACCAACAGTGATCAGACATGCAGAATCCATTTAGGGAACTGCTAATCCACCAGTTCAGGGTCACAGTTCTGCCCTCCAGAAAGTTGTGATGCCTAACTATGCATAGTGACAATGAAATAAACAACATTCACATCGAACTGTCTTACAGGTCAAGAACACCTGCAAAATAAAGGACTGAGATCTTACAGGACATCTTTCGACCCATATGGAAGAACATTTTAACCTTACAATGAATGCTTGAAGAGTGGAAGGTCTACTGGCAGATTTAATCACCTTTCAGAATTTTGCTAGAAGATGGCAGAAGCACAGGATCTACTAGAATAGCTGTTCCTTGTGTAAAACTGGCTGCCACTCTACCTGAAGGTAAAACTTTAGCATGTACTGTCATTAGCTTCTGTACTGAAAGGGATTGTCTGTGACAGTCATAACAAGATCTCCCCTTCCTGTGGCATCTTTTTCTGTAGAAGGCTCCCTTCTTTGTAAATACTGTCAGACTTAAATCCAATATGGACCTTCCTGTTGCCTCACTACCTTTACCGTAGAAATAACTCAACCAGTGTGTGTGGAAAACTATGAGGAATACCCAATGAAGCTCTCTAAGGATGCAATTTAAGACTGCTGAGAATATCCAGATTCAGTTGCATTTGCTCCAAAGAGAAGCCCTTCATAAAGACCCAGCATCACACAACATCTTTACAAAGCATCTGAACTCTTTAGTCCACCATGTGGCACATAGACCACAGCAGCTTTCGATGTCACTAATAAAATGGAGCCCAAACCTTTAGACATGGTGAACAAGAAGATAAGCTCGGTTGCTTTGGGCCATAGGTTCCTTCACTATCATTATCAACTGCCCCAGGGCCAAGCACGCATTCTTGATTCTGCAGTCAGGAAAGCTGTTCAGAAGATGTTTATTAAAGTCTTCTCAGTGGGCTTTCAAGTAGCCTGCTTTTAACTTTACTACATTGATGTTGTAGCCATGTCAACAAGTTTAGGAATTTGCCTGCTGTAGACTGTGTAGCTCCAGCTCTACTGTTTTAATAATGTGCTGAGGCAGGCCCTACTGTTAGTTCCTATCCAGGGTAATGCCTTCATTGGGCAAACTTCTCTAGCTTTGGTCAAAGGAGGGCTCTTTGAAGGCTCCTTGATTTCCTTCTCCTCTCTCTCTCTCTCTCTTTTTTTTTAAAGATCTAAGAGTAACCAGAGTTAAGGGAGGCCACCACATAGGACTAAAGCATCATTGCACTGTTGCCTGCCCTGGTTCACAGAATCTTATCAGAAGGATGAAACTACCAGGCTACTACACAGGATCATCTATGGGTGGCTGTTTTTTCTGAGTTCAACAAACATGAACAGCAACTCCCATGGACTTGTAGACTTTACATCTTTTTGCATAAAGGGTGCAACTAAGGGACCAGTAAATCTTGGCAGAACTCCTGGAACAACCTTAAGACTCTACAACTCTCTGTTAACAGTACTTTCAGAGGGACAATGTTTTCTGATTCTTCCTTTTCCTTGTTCCAGAACTGAGCGGTTGCTCCATTTTAGACACCAGTGACTTCAGGAAACACATTAGTTATTTCATGTTTAAGATGTCAATTCTCCAGGGTGTCATAACTGTACAGCATCAGGGCACCTAGATGGTACTGCATTACATTATGGATATCTACAGTACCTCAAAGTCTTGGGTCTGCCTAGGTTTTGCTTTTAGTTTGATTGAGCTTTGTCTTTAGTACAAATTATGGGTCTTTGAGCCCTCTCTCTGCACCCAGAGTGCTTACAGAGGTGTTAGTCATTGCAGTGACAGCCTAACTGAAGCTTCTTGCATTATCTTACCTGAGAAATCAGTTTTTGGTGGTCCCTTTGAGGGACTCCCTGGTAGTGGCAATTGCTTGGGTCTTACTAACACTGCAAACCTTTGGGGTCACAGTGAACTTTGAGAAGCCCTAAAATTACAATACAAAGAACTGCCTATATTGGGGAACATAAAGCACCCTTCATGGTTAGTAATTCCTACCCACAGAGGTTGCTCAGAAAGTCATAACTTTGGGAATATGGCTGAGATAAATACTGGAGGGTTCCAGCATGGACCTTGCTCAGCTTCTGGTGGATTAAAGTGGCAAATGTCTTCATAGATGTATCCATTACAGTACTACTATGTATTGGTGTAGAGAGCAAAGCAGCCATGGTTGCAGAGCCTTCGCTCCTTGCATAATTGCATTGGTGCTATACCCCTACCAATGGGCTCTAGAACAGTAGTGTGATCCCACTAGTCTCACTATGTATATTCTTCTTCTACAGATGAATGTTTGCTTGTCACAGATTAACCTTTTGCAGTGTTATGTTTCACTATTTGGTTGGGGTGCTCACTTGGACTCTTCCCTTCTGCAGAGAAAGCAGAGATCCCAAAATGTAGTTGGACAACCAAGGTCTGTTGTGACATAGAAGGCAGCACAAGTTTACATCCTCTGTTCACACAGACAGTTAGTAGGTTACAGAATTAAGTGAATGCATTGGCAAATTATTTTATTTTTTAGTTATTTATTTGTTAACCAGGTAAGCACAATGGACACAAGTCTCTTTTCACAGGCAGCCCAGAAGCAAAGTCTGGTTAACTGACTTGCACAGAGTTGCACAGTAAGCAAACAGAAGTGGAAGGAGTCAAATCTTGTACCCTTCACTACATGAAGCAACTTAATAGTTCACTGTCTTCATCTTATGGGATAGTTGGCTAGACATGAGCGAGACTAAGAAACTTCAGTAGTCCTAGCACCAGCAAGGGTGGCCTGTGCTCATCTGATGCATGAACAATTAGCAAATGGCAGACAGATGACGGAAACCTCATTATCTGAGGTAGTAAATGCAGAAGGTGATGTCTGGTTGTGACAGGCCTGCAATGAGGCTTGAAACAGACATCCAACCAAGTTTTCTAACAGTGAAATGCACTCTCCTGTGCCCGTTTAGACAGTTCCTGACAAATGCTGAAGAGCGCACACATCCGCCATCTGCACCATCCATCTGAACTGATCTGGCAGGGATAGACCTGTGCGAGTCTTCTCTAATCTGCAAAACCTCCCCATCTTGGAGTGCTGTCAAATTAGTAGACTCATTGACCAACAGTTTGACCACTAAGCCTTTACTCAGAGACTCCATGTCTGTGTTTGTTGTCATGATCAAATGTCCCAGTGTGGGAAAATCACTGCTCCAACACATGGAGATGCATCCCTCAAGGTCGTTGGTGGAGGAAAGTCATTTCTCATCAGCAAGTAACAGGCACAAGTTTGAGCTCTCCTCAGAGAGCAGATAAAAATGTGAAGAGTGAGAGGTCATCTCAGAGAGATTTTTTGAGAGACGTTTTTGGCCAATGCCTTATGTCTTAATCTCTTACACTCTTCTGTCTGAAAGCACTGACCCAGGGTCATGCAAAAGACTTTCTCATCCCTGAGATGGCCATCTTCCAGAAGTGCACATTTCTGGGCAAAGATGAAGGCCCAGTGCTTCATCCATCCCTTTGTGTGGATGGCCGGGTTAAAGCTATGCTCTTGTTACAGTAAATGTTGGGCTCTTTTCTCATGCCATACATATTGTTGATGGTGCAGATTAGTTTATGAGCTAGAGACCAAAAAACATTTACAATGAGAGAACTCTCCAGAAATGTATATTAGGACTGAGATCCAACTGATGGGAGTAGCAGAAAAAAACAAAATTAGTGGAATGTGGCATTATAAGTATTGAGAAGGAGACATGTGTGCCTCCTTAGCATATGGACTAGAAAATTCTCAGAACTGTGTTTAACTGGTTAAACAAGAGGAAATCCCAACGTACGCCCAATGCCAAAGGATTTCAAAGCCTCAACAGTAGATGTTTGAAGTACAACTGCACATCAACAGGAATCATTTATGACTAAATAGTATGCTGCTCTGATGTACTCTGAAGCCAGAAGAAAATACAAATTTAGGGAAGCATGTGATATTTCTTTTCTCACAAAAAATAATAGCTGCAATTCAAACTTCAGTACTCTACTTTTTCATATATTACCTTTCACAATGATAGCAATAGTACAAAAATTTATGGATTACATCTTCTTGCATTTATTAATTACAGCATACCAGCATTTTTGTTTTAATGCTACAAGTCAACACATACTTGTGCTATGCAACTACTGCAGCTCCATTAATGGTACCAGAACTGCTGCAAGGTTGTACATGAAGATTTAGCTTTATGCATCTCTAGAAGACTTTCGCACCTACAAATAAGATGTACAACATACAAAGGTGATCATCTATCTGACAAGAAAAGCTTCATTTTTGTAACCACTAAAGCATAATAAAATCATCATGTACATAAACTATACTGGATTTCATTTAAACTAATTGCACTGAGAATGTCAACTGAACAGTGGATCAGGTCAAAGTCAGTCTTCTTAACTGAAGTTTAAATCAGCTGCTATCAGGTATCACCTGTTGCTAAAATTTTGTAGGTTTCTAAATTTGTTGTCATTATTTGAGTTTGTTTACCTAAAAATTTTACTGATACGTACATTATGTAAAGTAGAAATAGTGAACTCACTTTACTGCTTATTTATTAAAACTGAGAAAGTGTGTTTGCTGTACCATTTGCTGTTCTCAAGTTACTAAATGCTACTGCAAACCCAAAGCTATGGACTAATGCTCTCGTGATTTAAATGACATTTATAAAACAACACATTCTATTTTGGTTTTCATCTCCCTCTCCATGTGTTATGTGAACTACAAGTTGTCTGTTCCTTTTACTATTTACATGTTTTAGGTTGTTTTTATTAAGCTGTATTTTTTTAATGAAATAAGAAAAGCACATTCAATGTGTTCAAAATGTCTGATTCAATTATACAGTTTTAGCAAACTTAGAAAAAAAGGCAATTAGAAAACTCCAATGAATCAGAATATTTCGGTTCTGGTGGTACTTGGGCATACTGCGGGCAGTCAATGTTAGCAGACAAATGGCACCACTTTGAGAAAGCCTAGGTCTCTTACCAAACTTGCATAAACACATAAGAATGATACCTTTCAACATACAGAGGGCACACAAAAACACATGAAAATATTATTATGTATTTAAAAATACATTTTGGTCTCTATATCTATATCTATATCTATATCTAAGGAAGGTAACATACACCTACCTAAGGAAACATACGCATTCACAATACAGACACTGCCCTGCAGGACATTTTAGGCAATAATTAACTCAAATTACTAAAATCAAAACACTAGAACATAAAAATTCCCTCTGGGATTTTCTCTATGTATTCTAATTAAATCTGACATATGAATAAACTATATCCACTAAACTAAAGGCATGAAAAACTCAGTAACAGCAAATTAAGCCTTCTGTGAAATGAGCTGGGATTCATCACATGCCACCACAGTTGCCATTTTCTGTTTCCTGGCCTAGGCCTCCACTGACTTTGCTAGCAGTTCTCTGTCACACATTTTACTACTCTAGAAATGGTCACTTTCAGGAAAGTATCATTGGTGGATGACAAATGCAATACATCAGCACTAGAGTCAGATGTTCTCTGCTATACAAATGGAAGCAAAGTGTGTGTCTGAGCATATGACATTCATTTTCTGAATACTGTCATGTTCCTGCTTGCAATGGCACCTCAGAATGGGGAAAGATGGCAGTTTGTCACCTTGGATGTTACTTATATTTCACAGACTGCTGTATTAAGTAGCTTCCTGCAGTCAAAAAGGTCTAAGCATATGAAGGATGACTTTTTTTGTATCATACTGACCTGCCTAAGCTTGCAGTAGTGCAGTACTTAAAAAACTGTGAAAACTAGGTGTCATCAGATTTTTTAGTTATCCTTTTTCATTATAAATACTAAAATAATGTGAATGCTGCCCCGTAACAATAAACAATTTTAATGTACTTTATGTACATTTCATCAGCAGTACATATATCTTTATGATATATCTTAATTTACCAAGACTGAGTTTTATTTCAGTGGGGGCATCTAAAATGCCCAGCTCACAGAGCCAAAATGCTTTGCGAACTCTACACTCCCCCGAAACATGATTACACAGTAAAAGCATGCTTTAGCAATTTACACAGGTCAGACATTTCTGTTATTTATCTATACTGAGTTAAAAATTTAATTATATTACATTCAATTTTCAGGAAAGAATATTTTTAGAGAGATTTTAGCTGTTACCATGCTCATCAAACAACCACATTCTTTTATTAATTACATTGCTTAGACAAGGGACAGATCTGGATATCTGTATTCCACTTACTGCCACAATAATCTGTTCTAATTAGCACTACCAAGTCAGTGTTGCACTAGAGGTGGTAGTTCTCTGACTTGATTAAGATATTTTCTATGGTCTTGGCATTGAAGCCTTACTTCAAAACTTAGAAGAAGATGTGGTATTTCCTGAAGAGCTGTATACCCAATTATGTGTGTAAATTTGTTAAAAGTGATGAGATAATGCTGCCTTGCTTTCAGACCCCAAACTATGGAAATGCCAAAATGAGGCAGGGATAAATGAAAATACATACTTTGAAAATAAAAGTATACTTTCAAAATATTTTACACCAGTAATGGCACACACTTTTACGATAAAAAAGTTAAGGGAAGACCCTTCAATAAGAATGTGACACTAACAAGCTGGGTTTTGTAAAAACTGCCATTTTCCTCAAACATTTTAGTGTACAGTCAATAAATTGACATTACAAATATGCAACATTCCTCCATAAAAAGAAATGTAAATATGGCACTAGCATAAGTCATTACTAAGTGGAGAAAAAAAAAATTTCAGTGGAAGAAACACTGGCAACCACTGAGGCAAATAAACTTTTAATTTCAAAAATCACATCATACATACATGCACACGCTTTCGCGCGCACACACACACACACACACACACACACACACACACACACACACACACACACACACATGCGCTCACGCACACACAGATGCACTCACACACACACACAGATGTGCGCACACACACACAGATGTGCGCACACACACACAGATGTGCGCACACAGATGTGCGCACACACACAGATGTGCGCACACACACACACACACACACACACACACACACACACACACACACACACACACACACACACAATGAAAAGAAACTGCAAACAGCTGTTAAGATACTAACAAAGGCATCTTGGGCTTGTTCTTAAAAGGTCTAGTATTACAACGTCTACATTTTAAATAAATAAAATTCAGCATACCACAGGTCAAAAATTTATACCTGTTTTCAGGATTCCTTTCATAGTTATGTGCTGTGCAGTGCCAAGATTTTCATATAAAAAACTCTTTGAATGGGCTAATTAAAACCCTAAGGCACTTTATATGGAATTTACCTGCGAAAACTTACATTTATGAGTGAGTGAGTGCTAAATGTTTTTAATGCCTACAGCAGCATTTTGTGTCTCGCAACATGTGCCATTCAGATAAGCAATCAACAACGCCATGACACAGCCAAATCTAGGCTAAACAAAGGCATAAGACTGATACTGCAGTCTACTGGAGTGAAAGCTTTGGCCCTTGAGGAAAAAAAGCAGGGCAGCATGGGCAACTAAAGGCTCCACTACCTGAGGTCAGCATGTAAGGAGATGAAAAAATAAAAGACTGAGACCTGAGTCTTACTTGTTATTTATCATACCGTTACTTTATCATCTTAAACATGAACACTTTTCTAAAATAAAACATCTGTGTACGTTTTTGAAAAAATAAAAAAAAATTAGCTTATGTTGTATACTCAGCAGCTATTTATGTTCACAGCCATGATCTATTAGATGCCGACAAACTACTTTACTTTGTTACAATTTATTTTCATTGTATAGTACTGAAGCTTTCCAGAGGCCTGCTCTGTAATCCTTGTGACTTCTGCACATTACAGGATCAGGATGGTTATATCACCCGTTACCACTTTGTCATGTGCATACCTAAAGACAGAAGTTACAAACAAATATGCAATTTGAGAATATTAGCTTGCCAACATCTAGAATTAGAGGATGCCAGTTTCTGAATGCTTTATGCTCTGATTAATTACCATCAAGCTAATAACTACAGCTGGCAGTTTTATAAATATACCTTCACTGGAAGTCTAGCTTCTAAAAGCCAAGGCCAAAGCCAAGGCCCTGGCACGGTGTTAAGCTAAATAACTGCTTACAGGTCTGTCACTATAAAACAGACAAGTGCTATGACAACAGATTTCACTTCATTAACATCTAACACTGAATCCACCACACAAAACGGGTAACTGGCCAGTTCTTATAGCCCTAAAGGTTTAGCAAAAATTATTCTGCTGTGTTTGTCAGGTGCTGTAGATCTGGCTGGAATGAAGTGAATTTCACTTTGCAGTTGCAGTGCCTTCTTCCTGGGCAGGAATCTTAATCTTCTAGCGTTTGATTACCACTTGCTCATAGGCTCCAGGCCCAACTCTGTAATCACAAAACCGTACATTAGTCTATAAACTAAATATACAAACAATTCAGTAGCGGCAGTGAACGAATAATCAACAATACAACTTGAAACAAGAAAAAAATAACAGATACTTTACTCAAATCTTTTTGTTACAATCCCCTTCTTTGTCTTAATTTGAAATGAACAGACATGAAAACAGGAGACGTAATTTACATATCAGTTTCTAAACACCTCTGTAGAGGAAATTAATAACATCTTTACCCTACAAGTTAGACAGTTAATGGACTACATTAAAAATGCAAGTGACTATCTAAGATTATCTACAATAAATACACAAATGCATGACAAAATTACAAATTAATATTAAATAAATAAATATAGGTATACATACAAAAACACTAAACAGACAAATTCGGTACCCCATACAAATAAAAACATGCATATAATCCACTCAGCTGCCACTAACCACATTACACTTTATTTATCCATCAGTAGCCTGGAGCAGAAGCCTACAGAGAAACAATACAAAGCCTGTCTTTTGCACAAGTTCTGTTTTCATTAATTAACCATCTGTGGCAATATATACACACGGGAGTAAAGTATCTATACACACACACACACACACACACACACACACACACACACACACACACACACACACACACCCCTATGACAGTTCTTATCATTCTTTTGTGATGTGTGGAAATCTAAGATACCATATAAAATACAATAACTACATCTACAACTGTCACCATTACTTTCAATACTGCTTTGGGATTTAGAGTGGATTTGTATTTTTTTCTTTCAGTATTTAGTGGATTACTTGTCTGTTTTGTTGTTTGACAATTCTTTCTAACATTAATTGATTAATATTAATGAATTAGCTAGCTAGCTACCATTTATTTAACATGATGGTCTGAATGGGCATGGGGACCCTTTTCAAATGAGGCCTGGGGAGAAAAGTTCAACCCAAAAACATACATTAAGTTTACAAAAGGTTACAGACAGAGATAGAGGTAAGAAAATCTTATAAAGAACCAATGGTTAGAGGACAAAAAGTCTTCTATCATGTTGATTACTTATAAGATCTTTAGCCATGTCTGCAAATGTACACTGTAAATGGAGACATACAGAGATGAGCAAGTAATCTTAACTTAGATCAAAAGGGAAACAAAATAAGACAGATTCAACATTGGCAGCATCTAAGCAGAGCTGCAACAATAAAGAATGTATAGTTGCAATTCCTCCTTACCCCATATAAGAGTAGCCGTTCAAATATTTTCACTGCTGCAGTAGCCTAAGCTTGCACCCTCTTTTTTGGGGGGGGGAGGATATATCAACAACCAGACTGAGGTAAATCGTCAGGATTTTACTGCACTGAAAAAGGAAGGAAGATTCATCCTAACAACCAACAATCGGTGATCACCATAAAAATCACCCAACCAACCATCGTAACAAAGCAGGTCGTTGTCCTACCTCAACTATTAAAACAGGGGTGGTGGTGGGTGGGTGCAGCTACTGCAGCAGTGAATAAATTTGAACATCTACTCTGGACTTGCACTTGTATATTCTCAAAGCTCATCTTACTAGTAAAGCCTGTCCTAGACCTAGAAAAGGCATCCAGTATGTATGCTTTGTGAATGTATAAACAGAAGACCAAGCTGCTGCCTCTAAAATACATCTAGAGTCTATCCCTTTCCAGTATGCCATTGATGAGGACAAGGCCCTGGTAGAATGTGTCAACTTTGTCTGTAACAAACTGTGGAGGGACTAGCAAAAAAAAAAAAAAAAAAAAAAAAAAACAATAGCAGAGGACAACCACTTGGATATAGTCTGTTTAGACTCAAGTTGTTCTTTCTTAGTTCCAGCATAGGCAACAAACAGCTGTTTAGAATTCCTAAAGGACTTGGTTCTGTCAAGGTAGTACATATCCATTGTATACAGATTCTGTTCACCCTTGTGTTTTGACTCAGGGAAGAAAAGTGGGAGACTGTTAGATTCAAGGTAAACCCAGAAACTACTTTAGGCATGAATGAAAAATAGAGTGTAATGCAACTCTATCCCTACGGAAAAAAAAACAGATCGGATTCACACACCATGAGAGTATGCAACTCAGATACTTGCCTTGGAGATGTCAGAGCAACAAGTAAAACAGTTTTCCAAGTAATGAACTGCAAAGTCAGTCAGACAGACCAATTCAAAGGAAGTTAAAATCAGCTTTTCAAGAACAAAACAGAGCCTAAAGATAAGTAATCAGTTTGCGAAGGGGTCGCATGTGCAACACTCCTTTCAGAAACTGTTTGACCACAAGCACAGAAGAAAGAGGGGGATCCATTAGGCAGTCAAACAGGGATGGCTGCAAGATGTACCTTATGGAAGCACATGGCAAGCCATTTTTAATTAGCTCAAACAAATATTCGATAAAAAAAAAATTTGAGAGAAAGGGATTCCCAGAAGGGGTGTTATCTGTTAACAGTGAAGCTTTTCACTGACTGTTTTTCCTCTGGTGCCAAAGAAATGTTTCTACTTGAGGTGGCAGGAAAATACTGGAGATTTATCTCACTCTGGCTGCTGATAAATGTCCTTCAAAAATGGTGTAGCCTATAAGCAGCCAGAGTGGGTGAGAGGCGGGGTTAGAACTTGGGCAAGCTGGACAGGTGCTATATCCTTGAAAGGACTCTACCCACAGTCTACTGCAGCAGCGAGAATGAAGAACATGTAAATTATGTGCAGTGTATATTCTACAGACATGGCTAAAGGTCTTATATATACTCAACAAGAGAGAAAAGAGTAAGATATGTATTAACAATCAACAGCAAATAAGCAGAGCTACTACAGTATAGGGTACATTACTTCATTTGTCTTCTAGGGTTAGACCTATACACAGTAATCATACAGGAGTGGCTTGGCTGCTATAGGTACAGTAAATGAAATGGTAGGGGAGTTTGAATGTACAGTAGAATGGTGTTAAATAGATGTAGGGATACTGAGTTGCAAGACAGAAAAGTAGTTTGTAAAGTACAATAGAGTGACAGTAAGTAGATACAGGGACATGGAGTTAAAAAGTAGAAGAGCATATCAAAGTAGGCTGGATAAGGTATGTCCGAGAGGTTTATGGGTGAAGTAAAAAGCTATGGCAGAAGTGGCTACTGGGGGGTTGTAAGTAAAAAGTAGGTAGCTAGAATAGGGTAGATAAAAGATGTCAATAAGAATTTTGTGAAGATGGACACTTGTGGCATTTGGAGTATGAGGTTAAGTGGGTATTAAGGAAAAAGAAGTTATGCACTCACCATAAAGTTCCATCTGTGTTGTCGATCTTCATTCTTTATTCACAAATGGGGGTTCGGATCTCATCTGTCTGATCAGACTTGGCCAGTGCTACAGCTCTCAGCCAACAGATCTCTCAAGCTTCTCCCTTACACACAACACATGCTGCCAACTACCTCAGATCTTGTTTGCTGGTATACAGCATGGAAGGACAGGGAGAAATATGGGGAGCCATATCCAGAGTCATATAAACATGTAAATGTACCTATTCAGAGACCACATAACTGCTTGTTCCTCCAGAAGTCATGGATGGGGTTAGGCGGGAGGGGAGGGGAGGAAAGAATGAAGATAGACAACACAGATAGAATGTTATGGTGAGTACATAACTTCTTTATCTGATGTTGTCAATCGTCATTCTATCCTCACAAATGGCACAGCATCCCTAGCTACTTGAATCCTGGGCAGACTCAAGGAAGGATATTCCTGAACACCATAGAACTAAATGATGTCATACCTCTGGAGACCACATCCAATTTGTAATGAGTAATAAAATTATGAGGGCTAGTCCAAGTTGCTGCTGCACAATTGTCATCTACATATATTACACAATGAAAAATTGTGGAAGTAGTCACAGATCTAGTGGAATGTGCTTTCAATGGATGTGTAAAAGAAATGCCTAATTTAGTACAGAAAAGAGATGCAATTTGTCAACCACTTTGATGGAGTAAATTTGGAAATCAATTTTCCCAATTTGGTCCAGACAAAGAAACAAACAGTCTGCTTTCCTGATTTTTTCTGTTCTATGCAGACAGAAATGCTAGTGTCTATGAACATCCAGTAAATGTAAGATATATTCTCCTTTGTTGGTAAATTTAAGAAAAAATACTGCCAAATTGATAGAACTATTAATGTTGGATTCTGACACCACTCTTTCTTTGTGAAAAAGACAAGTAAGGATGTATAGAAGATCATGCTTGAATCTCAGAAATTCTTCTTGCGGAAGTGATGGCGACCAAGAAAATGGTCTTCCACGGGAGAAATTTAAGGTCACATGTAGCGGCTAATTCAAAGGGAGGATTTGTGAGAGACTGCAGCATTCAATTTAGGTCCCATGGAGGTGTAGGATCTTTAAAAGGAGTGTCCCTTTTAAGAAGGCCTTGCTCAAATTGTGAGAATCTATGGGTGCTTCATTCAATCCTGTATGGTAATTTGACATTGCTGCTAACTGTACCCTAATAGTTGAGGTACTACCACTGTTCTGAGAAAGGTCAGCAACCAAGTCTAAGATGTGATAAATAGAGGCTGAAAGGGGGTCATGTTTATGCTGCTGAGTCCAAACGGCGAACATTTTCCATTTACTAAAATATGTTTTCCTTGTCAAGGGTTTATGGGAAGATAGAATTATACATTGGACAGGTGATGAGAGCATATATTGTCTGGCTGCTATGGGAACTGGAGATAACAAGCAGTCAGCTTGAGGTTTGGTATATCCAAGTGTGAAATGCCCGTCGGGTAAGACAGGAGGACCAAAGTTGGATCTAGGTTCCATGGTGCTTGAACCAGGTGAGGCCACAGGAAGGGAAAAATAGAAGTTATGTACTCACCATAATGTTCCATCTGAGTAGGTGTATTCATTTGTCTGCAACCTGTGGGTTATGGATCCGATATCGGATCCGAACCGGCATGGTTTTCCAGCTATGGATCCGAGCTCTCAGCTCCTCCCCTCACCCATAATGCCCTGCTCTCCCTACATGACCTCAGATCGAGTTTGCCAACAGCATGAACACCCTGAAAAGGGTAACACATAATATGCAGGAAACTGAAAAGGCCAGGGGGATAGGAGGGCGGGATGGTTGCAGACAAATGAATACACCTACTCAGATGGAACGTTATGGTGAGTACATAACTTCTAAATCTGAAGTAGGAGATTCATTTGTCTGCAACCTGTGGGACAGAGTCCCCAGCTACCTGAATCTTGGGCGGCCATCATGGGAGGATATTCCGGAGCACCGCGGAGCCAAAGGATGCTCTACCCCTAGATGTAATATCCAACTTGTAGTGGGAAATAAAGGTATGAGATGAAGCCCAAGTGGCTGCTGAACAAATATCATCCAGAGGAATCCTAGACTTAAAGGCCACCGAGGTAGAGACTGACCGGGTTGAATGGGCATGTACACCCTCCGGTGCGGGCCTTCCAGAAGCTTGATAAGCCAATAAGATGCACTGCGAAATCCAGCGTGATAATGAGACTTTAGAGATTGGCTTGCCCAAATTAAATTTAGCAAAGGAAATAAACAACTGGTCAGATTGCCTATGACCAGCTGTCCTGTTTAGATAAAATCTAAGTTGCCTGTGAACATCTAAGGAATGAAGCTTGTATTCACCCTTGTTTTGATATTTAGGAAAGAAAACAGGGAGGTTAATGGATTGATTAATATTTGCTTCAGAAGCTACCTTAGGAAGAAAAGACGGGTTGGTCCTGAGGTATACACGGTCCTGATGAAAGACCAAGTAAGGAGGCTTGGCTGATAAGACTTGAAGTTCTGAAACTCTCTTGGCCGAGGTAATGGCTACTAAAAAGGCCGTCTTGAAAGATAAAAATGTCAGATCTACCGTGGCCGCCGGTTCGAAGGGGGGAGCGGTCAAGGCCTGAAGGACCAAAGAAAGGTCCCAAGGAGGAACCACTTGCTTTACAGGGGGCCTGAGAAGAAAAGTACCTTTTAGGAAAATCTTACACAATTTGGCAGACATCAGTGGACTGGAGTCATGACCAATATGATAATGAGAAATTGCCGCAAGTTGTACTTTGACCGTGGAACTGCTGGCACCATCGTCAAAAAGAGTGGTTAAGAAGTCAAGCACCAGAGGAAGGGGAACTGTGAAGGGGTTTAGACCTTGCCGCTCCGCCCACAAGGAGAACCGTTTCCACTTGCTGCGGTAAACTTTCCTGGTGGATGGTTTATGAGCCGCCACCAGGATGGCCTTAACTGGGGACGCAATACCGGGAGTCCTGATCAGGAGTGGAACTGGAGCAGCCAAGCAGTCAGCTTCAGGTTGTCCAGATTTGGGGTTGATAGATGGGATGGGTGAGATATCAGATCCGGAATGGGATCTAGAATCCAAGGAGGATTCACTGAGTGAGACCTTAGGAAAGGGAACCAGATCTGCCGAGGCCAAAATGGGGCAATGAGAATCATTCTGCACCCCAACCGAGAGGCTTTCTGAAGAACTTGGAGCATCAGAGGCAAGGGGGGTAAGCATAAAGAAGACCGGGTGGCCAAGCATGCACCAGAGCGTCTCTTGGGGTACCTCCGGGAGGAGGTATTAGAGCGAAAAAACTGTCACACTTGGTGTTTGAGGGAGACGCAAAAAGATCGCAACAAGGAGTTCCCCACCATGCGAAGATGCGTTCCGCTACCTGAGTATTGAGAGACCACTCGTAAGGGGTGAGAATGGTGCGACTGAGTTTGTCCGCAAGGATGTTGGACCGACCCGGAATATGCGTTGCTATGAGAAAGCGGTTGGTGGAGATTGCCCATTCCCACACTCTCATGGCTTGTCGACAAAGAGGGTAAGACCTGGTTCCTCCTTGCTTGTTGATATACCAGATGACAGACATGTTGTCCGACTGAATCGCAATTGTTCCCAAGGGAAGAAAGGCCTGAAGTGCTAGCAACGCTAAGAGCACTGCTCTCATCTCTAGAACGTTGATATGCAGTAAGGTCTCTGAATCGTTCCACGTGCCTTGGACCGTCCGGCCTGCAAAATGCCCCCCCCACCTGAGGCGGGAGGCGTCCGTGGTCACCGTGGCGAGAGGGGGAGAAGCACAAAAGGGGTGGCCTCCGTGGAGTTCCGGAGAGTGTAGCCACCACAGGAGGGACCGCTTGCAAGCCTTGCTGATCTTAATGGGATGATGCATAGGAAGAGCAAGATACGACCACTGAACTAGGAGTGTCCATTGAAGGATGCGCATATTGAACCTGGCGAGAGGAAGAAGCGCTATCGCTGCCGCCATGGACCCTAGAGCCCTCAGGACCAACTCCACCGGAACTGAGCTGGAGTGGAGAATGGCCCGCACCTAGAGCTGCAGATTCTGAATTATGTCCGCAGTGAGGAAGGCTCTTAATCATCTCGTGTCTAACCTGGCACCTATAAAATCTATGAACTGGGTGGGTGCTAGGTTGGATTTCTCTGTATTTATTGTGATGCCCAGACGGGGAGCAAGATGGAGAAAGGAGTCTCGCGCCAATAATAGTAGATGCCTTGTTGGGGCGGTGAGAAGCCAGTCGTCCAGGTAAGGAAAGACCTGCACCCCCTGAAGCCTCAGGTGGGCCGCTACCACTGCTAATACTTTGGTGAACACCCTGGGGGCTGTGGTGAGACCAAAGGGAAGGACCCGGAATTGGTAGTGACTGGCTCCCAGCCGGAAGCGGAGAAACCTCCTGGAGCGCCTGTCCATTAGTATATGGTAGTACGCATCCTTGAGGTCTATGGAGCACATCCAGTGATTTTCTCCCAGAAGGGGGAGAATAGACTGCAACGTAACCATTCGGAATTTCTCCTTGGGAACTGCCAGGTTCAAGAGTGAAAGGTCTAAAATTGGTCTTAGATCCCCCGTCTTTTTTGGCACTAAAAAGAACCTGGAGTAGAACCCTGATCCGATCTGGTCTGGGGGGACGGGCTGGATGGCTCTTTTCTTTAGCAGATGGCCAATTTCTGCCAAAGCGGCCTCCCACTGACCGGGTGGAACGTCGGGGAGGGACTTCAATTTTGGCATGTGACGAAATGGGTATCCTCTGGATATGATCTGGAGGACCCAGCGGTCTGATGTTATGGACTCCCATGCCGCTAGGTGCTCCGAAAAACATCCCCCGACTGCCTCCAGAGTGGAGCAGCGTGGCAACCCTTCAGGGCTGCTGCGCGGGCCGTTCAGAGAAGGGTTCTCTGGACCCGAAGTTCCTGGGAGCCCCTCTGCCCCTGGGGCGGCGTCCTCCCTGTCCTCCTCTGCCACGGAAGGACTGGTTGTCCGGAGCGGGTTGGGATTGCTGCGACTTCCGGAACCACATCTTCTTCTGGCCCTTTTGGTTCCTAGAATAGGGCCTCTGGGGCACAGAGAAGCGGATTCCGACGGCAGACAGCGCCTTCCCGTCCTTTTCGCTCTGGGTCAAGGTATCACGAACAGTTTTGCCAAAGAGGGCAGAACCATCGAAGGGGGCATTCGCAAATGACGCCTTGAAGGGCTCCGTGAAATCGCAATGACGGAGCCAGGCCTGACGTCTGGTAACTAGGCCTGCCCCTGCGGCTCTAGCGGCACCTTCCGTAGCATGGGACAGTAACCGCATAGAGGTATTAGTGACGGACCTGAGAGTGGCCATACGGGTGGAGTGCAACACTTTGTCCTCCTCCGACATGGACTCTGGGGGGGATGCAGCGTATTCTTTTCTAAGATCGCTGCATCCTAATCACATGTGCCAGGTAGTTCAGCGCCCTTACTGAGAAGGTCGCTGAACTAAACATCCGCTTCCCCAAGCGGTCCATCATCCGAGACTCCTTGCTCGGGGGATGGACTGAGGGACTCTCCTGAGCAAGTTCCCTCTTGGTGGCAGCCACCATCAACATGGCATCTACCGGAGGCCCCTTACTCCAATGGGCATGGTCAGCCGGGGGGCTGAGCATACGGTCGGGCCTTTTTGGGATTGGCTCCACAGTGTCCGGTTCCTTCCACGCCCTGGTGGTAATGAGGTCCACCAGGGGGTCGGCGGGAGGGGACACCCAAGAGGTAGACGGGCCCGCTTCAAATGCCTCCAAGAACACGGACTCGTCCGAGGAAGACTTGGGGGCAGACCACCCCCCCCTTATGAGGAGCATTTCCATGATGTCTCCAAATGAGACATCCTCAGGGGGTGATCTTGGGGAGCCTTCCCCTTCCTCCAAGTCCGTGTCTTCTGTGAGAGACTCGGGGGAGTCTATGTGCCTCCTTTTGCACGTATGCTTGCGGGGGGTATCCTCCGGGGGGCTGTCAGAGGACTCCTCGCAAACAGTGACCTGTTCCAAAGGAACAACTTGGGGCAAAGGAGCGGGCTGTCCCAATGGCCGGATGGTGGAAGCCTGGTCCAGTGCAGATGGAGGGCGGGACGGAGCCGAAGCAAGTGCCGGGGGTCCGGAAACCCTCAACAGGGCCCTCTCCACTACATCAAAAGCCAAGGGGGAGCCGACCTCGACCAAAGGATCTGACAATCGGCTCCCCCTGGGATCCGAGGAGTGGATCGGAGCCGGCGCCGAAGCACTCGGATCCGAGGGGATAGTGCGCTCAGACACAGATGGCGCCGAAGGAGCACTGATCCCCCCGGATCCGAAGCTCGGATCCAGGCTCCGAGGTCGGATCCGAAGCACTCGAGGGCAGGGTCGGATACGAAGTACCGAGTACTATCGGCGCCGACCCACCCCCGGCTCTGAAGCTGCTCGGCTCCAACTGCTCCGAACCCGGGTAGCGGGTCGGAGAAGGAGCTATATGTTTAAAGAAAGGGGTCGAGCTCCCCCCCAGAGGGGGGGAGGCAAGAGCACTCCCATCTGCATCTGGGCCTGGATGAACCTTATCATCCGGTCCAGATCAGCGTCCGATAAACTATAAGTCGATCTCGACGAGGCTACCGAGGTAGGCCTTGAGTGCCTCCTGGATAGCCTAGATGGAGATCGGGTCTCCTCCTCCTCAGGTCCCGGTGAAAAGCACACGGGTGACCGGAGCCGAGGAGGGGGAGAACCAGCAGACAAGGAGGCCGGAGGAGAAGCCCGCTTGGCAGGCGGGGCCGACACAGAGGTCTCGGCCCGCCGCTTATGGTGCTTCTCCCTCCGGTCCTTCTTTCTAGCTTCCCTCTCCTCCAAACCACTACAGGGAGGTTGAGTCCCAGGAGGAGGAGGGGGAGCCAGAGAGGAGGGAACCGTAGACACGGTACCCCCCGAAGGAGCGGAGGTCGGAGCCAAGTCCGGGGGCAAAAGTCCCGCCAGGACCAGCTTAGACCTCCGCTCCTTCAATGCCCTGGGGTTGAACCCTGCACAAATGGAACATCCAGAAGTGAGGTGTTCAACCCCAAGGCATCGAACGCACCGAGTGTGGCCATCAGCAGGGGAAAGCTTATGGCCCACTCGGAGCACTTCGAAAAAATAGCCTTAGGTTGTTCAGACATCCTAAGAGCCTAGATATTACTTAAACTAATGTAAAAAAAGTAAAAGTAAACTAGTCACACAACACAGGCCCAAACACACACTATGCTACCAGCGAGGGGAGGGAAACTAATTATAAAAGATTAATACAACTAAACAACTTTAACTACCAAAAAGGGGTACCTAAACTTTCACACAAAACTGTCAAAAAAAATTAATTTTTAGCACTAGAAAATCTTAAGAAAACCACTTGGCTGTAGAGCTCAAGAAAACCAATCTGGTCACCAGCGCGGCAAACTAGATCTGGGGTCATGTAGGGAGAGCAGGGCATTATGGGTGAGGGGAGGAGCTGAGAGCTCGGATCCATAGCTGGAAAACCATGCCGGTTCGGATCCGATATCGGATCCATAACCCACAGGTTGCAGACAAATGAATCTCCTACTTCTGATCAGATTTTTCAAGGCCAACAGGGGGCAATGAGGATCACTGTGCTCTCTGACCAGGCAGCTTTCAGATGAAATTTTGGAATCAATGGGGTTGGGTGGGAATGCATAAAGGAGACTGGGAGGCCAATCATGAAGTAAAGCATCCCTTGGTGACTGTCTCAGTGGGGGAATCAGGGCAAAGTAGTTGCTGCAGGCAAAAAGATCACAGCATGGCTGGCCTCATCGAAGGAAAATCTTGTCCGCCACCTTCTCATTGAAGGAACACTTGTGTGGAAGTAGTATGCACCTGCTCAGTTTGTCTGCAGTCACGTTGGATCTCCCTGGAATAGGAGTCGCTAAATGAAAGCATTCTGAAGAGATCATCAGATCATCCACTGCCAGACCCTGAGCTTTCTCGACACAATGGGTAAATCTGGTCCCCCCCATTTGTTGATGTACCAGACGACTGACATGTTGTCCATTTGAATCACAACTGTCCCAGAGGGAAGAACATCTTGAAATACTTGCAATGCTAACAGCACTGCTCTCATATGTAGAGCATTTATATACAAATTGACCATGTCAGGGGACCAAGTACCCTGGACTGTCTTACCCATATAATGTTCCCCCATCCTATCTGGGAAGCATCCATAGTCACTATGGCCTTGGGCTGTTGTGGGGGGATGAACGGATGGCCATGGAGCAGTTGATGGGACTGGATACACCAATAAAAATCTCTTCTGCAAGTGTTGGTAATTTTTATCTGATATGACATTGTCTGATAAAAGACTGACCACTTGGTGGACAGTATCCACTGAAGGATCCACATGTAAACCTGGCCAATGGAACTAAGGTTGCTGCAGCCATGAGTTCAGAGGACTGTGCAGGCTGAGACTGATGTATTGTTTACAACTTTCTTGACCTGTGACCTTATACTTGGAACTTGGTGAGGTGGAAAGGAAGCAATGGCCGTGTTTGTGTTCAGCAGTACTCCAATAAATTCCAGTGCCTGAGTTGGTTGGAGCTGCAATTTGTTGTAGTTTACGGTTATTCCTAGGATAGCACATGTGTGGAGAACCTGATTTCTTGACTGCATGAGATGATACCTGGTCAGAGCTGTAATGAGCCAGTCACCCATGTAGGGAAACACTTGGAATCCCTGCGGTCTGAGGTTTGCTGCTACTACTGCCATGCATTTGGTAAACACCCTGGGGGCTGTAGCGAGTCCAAAGGGCAGTACTCTGAATTGATAAAGACAGTCTCCCAGATGGAAGCATAGGTACTTCAAGGACTGCCTGTTTATCTTTATGTGATAGTAGGCATCCTGGAGATCTATTGAGCACATCCAGTCATCCTTGCCCAGAAAGGGAAGAATGAACTGAACCGTGACCATCTGGTACTTGGTTCGTAGAACAGATTTGTTTAGATTTATGAGATCCAAAACTAGTCTCCAGTCCCATGTCTTTTTTGACACTAAAAAGAACCTTAAGTTCTGGATCCTATCTGGTCTGGTGGAACCTCTTGGATGACTTTTTTCCTAGCAGCTTTCAAATCTGAATTGCTGCTTGAGCCCTCTGACTGGGTGGAACATCAAGGATTTTCCTGGGAATTAAGGGCGGAAGGGAAAATGGTATTATATAACCTCTGGATATAATCCTCTTAATTCTAGTCAAGCTCTCTCGTGCAGGGACAATCTTCTCTCGACTATCTCCAAAGGCAGACAGTCGGGCCTCCATTCAGGAGAACTGACAGGGTTTATCAAAGAAAGATTCTAGTGAACAAGGGTTTTCTGGGCCACCTCTGCCAGGAGGGCAATGACATCCATTGGAGTTCCCCCCTCTGCCTCTGGGGGCACTTCCTCCACATGTGTCATGGAATGGATCTTAGGATTGTTTGAATTACATTTTCTGGCCACTCCGTTGATTCCCAGAGAAGGATTTCTGGAGGAGCCAAAACACGTATGCCCATGGCAGACAAGATTTTACCATCTTTCTCACACTTCAAGAGAGTTTCTTTCACTTTAGGACCAAAAAGCGTTGTTCCCTCAAAGGAAGCATTGATGAAACTGGACTTGAATGGCTTTGCAAAGTCTCATAAGCGCATCCAGGCATGTCTCTTCAAGGAAATGCCTGAATTCACAGCTCTTGAGGTTCCTTCCACTATGCTGGAAATTAACCTTGTGGAACTATTGGAAAGGTACAGTCGTGGGCACATACCATAAATGTAGATGTTAGAGTGTATTCGCTGTTTAGTCATAACACTTGGGTTAACTGCCTGCGGGTAGCCCTCAGTCGTCCCGAATACCAGAGACTTAGTATTTCTGCGTTGGATGCTGTCGCTCCAGGACTGACGTCAGGTCATCAGGGGTATAAAAACAGGCAGCCGGCTCCATTACATCAGTTTTTCTTAAGTTATGGTGGGGAAAACACCACCAGTAAAAAGTAAATACCAATACCCCTGAAAGGGGTGAGTAATAGCCATAGAGAGGAGAGAGAAACCAGGGGGCTGGAGGGAGGGAAACCAGGACTGCAACAGTGAATACACTTGAACATCTACATTTATGGTAAGTGTACACAACTGCACTATGTTCTTCGTGTTTCACTGTTGCAGTCATCACACTTGGGTGGATTCCCAAAGCTGAAGAAGGGTGGAGGCAGTCAAGAAGAGTTAGGGCTGGCTAGTATGCCTTGCAGGACTGCTGTTGCAAAAAGTGCCCTGGATTTGGAAAAGATAGGCAGGTGGTAATGCTTGGTGAAGGTGTGTACTGAACTCCAGGTAGCAGCTTCCAGGATGTCCCTGGTACGGACTCCCCTGAGAAATGCTGTAGAGGTAGATGTTGCCCTAGTGGAATGTGCTCGGACCCCCTGAGGGGATGGTTTCCCATGGTGCTTGCAGCAGAAATGGATGCAGTGTGCTATCCTTTTTGAAACTGTTTTGAAATGGCCTTACCCTCTGCCCCTGTTGCAAAGTGGACTAGTAACTGGTCAGATTTTCTGAAGGGCTTAGTCCTATCAAGGTAGAATCTGAGCCGTCTGTGTGCATCCAAGGAGTGCAGGATCCTTTCCCCTTTACTTTGAGGATTAGGGAAGAAAGTTGGCAAACGGATGGATTGGTTGAGAGCCACAAAGAACACCACTTTAGGCATGAAGGAAGAGTTAGTCCTGAGGTAAACCCTGTCAGCATGGAAAATAATGAAGGGTCCCACAGCCATAACTGCTTGTAGCTCAGACACTCTTCTAGCTGAAGTGATGGCCAGAAGCAAGGCTGTTTTCCACGAGAGGAATTTTAAGTCTGTTGATGCAGCAGGTTCAAAGGGGGGGGGGGGGGAGTGAGCTTTTCCAGTACAAAGTTAAGGTCCCAAGCAGGGGTGGGTGCTCTCCTTGCTGGCCTTAAGTTGTTTGCCCCTCTCAGGAACTGTTTGATAAGAGGGTGCGAGAAGAGAGGTGGCTCAGTGTTGTGATGAGCCAAAATGGCTGAGGCATGTATCTTAATGGAGGAGAAGGACAGGCCTTTGTGGAGTAGATCTGCTAAGTAATCCAGGATTAGAGGCAGGGAGGTCAGAGTCGAGTCCTCTCCTTTAGACAGAATCCAGGAGCAGAATATTTTCCACTTATCAGCATAGGATTTTCTTGTACTGGGTCTTCTGGCTTCAAGAATGACTTCCAGCACCTGCTTGCTTAGGGTTGTTGGGGGAGAATTCAAGGAATAAGCCACGCTGCAAGATTTAAGGTTTGCAGTTGTGGATGCAAAATCTGTCCCTCCTGCAGAGAGAGCAGGATTGGGTTCTGGTGTAGGTGCCAGGGTGGCACCGGTGACAGGCTGCGAAGGAGTGGGTACCAGTGCTGGTGTGGCCAGTCCGGGAAATCAGAATTGTCCTTGGTCTGTTCTGTCTTGAGTAATACTCTTGAGAGAAGGGGCAGAGGGGGAAAGGCATAGATTGAGAGATTTACCCACTGAAAAGATAGGGCATCCACATTCCAGGCCCTGTTGTGAGGATTAAACTTAAAAACGTAGACTGATAAAAATTGAAATAACAACTCGCCACGAGTACTAGAGAAGGTTTAATGGACATCCACAAAAAACTTAGCGCTTTCACCCGTTCACATACGGGTTTCATCAGAGTTTACTTGATTGTAAAAACAGCTGATTTATATACTCTTAACAATTAACAATTAAATTAGATTAGATTGTATTCAATTCCAATTAAAGCAGCCTGTAATTTTAAAAAATCCAAATAAATCTAGTTGCACAAGAATACAATAATAATACAAAAAACAACTTATGAAAACATATACAATAAAAATGAAAATAGTAAACAGTAAAGTACTACATATAACTAACTATGTTACGTTGTTGTAAAATTCCTATTCTATTGTTCCTATTATTAAAATTTAATCTATTAAGAGTTCCTGCTATTAATATAGAGTTAGAAAATTTTATAATTAATTCAAATAGTTTATATAAAATAAATATAAATATAAATATTAACATACATATATAAATATTGATATTATATTATGACTAAAAAAACCATTTGAAAAATGAATTGTTACGTAAAAAATAAATATGTATAAAAATGTATATTGAATTACTGTTGTGAGGATTCCTTGTGCAGAATTTGCTGAGCTGGTGGTTGCACGGGGAGGCAAAGAAATCCACAGCTGTGGTCCCCCATTTCTGAATCAGAAGGTTGAAGGTGCTGGGCTCCAAATGCCACTTGTGTGGGTCTAAGAGATTTCTGCTTAAGTCGTCTGCCAGTGAGTTTTGTTTGCCTGGCAGGAATTGAGCTTGCAGATGGACTTGCATGTCCAAGACAGTGTGCCACAGGGCCATGGCTAAACTGCAGAGTGGGTAGGAGTGGGTTCCCCCCTGCTTGTTGATATACCACATAACTGTGGTGTTGTCTGTTTTTATTAGCAGCTGTCCTGGAAAGAGTAGGGATCTGAAAGCTGTCAGGGCATTCTGCACAGCAAGCACTCTTTTTGGTTGATGTGCAGATGAATTTGACTTGGGCTCCAGTGGCCCTGAATGCATTTGCCGTCCATGTGTGCTCCCCAGGCATAGTCTGATGTATCTGTGGTTAGGGTCTGGGTGGCGTGGAGTTGAGAAAAGTGCAGTCCCTTGTCGTGGTAGCATGCTTCTGCCCACCAAAGGAACTCTGTCAGACAGGGTATGATAGGAATGACTTCTTCCAGGTCCTGAGAATGTTGGCACCAAAGACTTCTTAAGTACCACTGAAGCTTCCTCATATGCAGTCTTACATATGGAATTAGCAGTATACATGAGGCTATGAACCCTAGGGCCTGCAGTATTTTTCTTGCAAATAGCTGGGTTCTGGTGGACATTTGGTTGAAGTAGGCTGTCAGATAAACTTGTTTTTCTGAAGTGAGGAATGCCATCTGGGATGTTGTGTCCAAGCTTGCTCCCAGGAATACAATCTTTTGACTGGGTACCAGTTTTGATTTCTTTTCATGGAAGTGAGAAGGTGTTTCTCAAATGTCAGGTGCTGCAACAGCAATTCCTGACTGTCTGTCTGAATCAGGCAGTCCAAGTACGGGAAAATTTGGATATTTCTCTGCCTTCAGTATGCAATGGCTGGAGCCAGGCATTTTGTGAAAACTCTGGGTGCAGTAGATAAGCCAAAGGGAAGTGCAGAGAACTGTTAATGCATAGATCCTGCCCTGAAACGTAAATACTTCCTGCATGACTCCCTTATGGGGATGTGCAGATAGCCTTATTTTAAGTCTAGGGTGACTAACCAGGAGTCCTTGGCTGGCAAAGGAAGGTGCTGCTGGAGTGTAAGCATTTTGAATTTTGGTACCACCAGGAAGGTGTTTATGGTTGACAGATCCAGAAAAGGGCGCCAAGAGTTTTCTTTCCTGGGCACCAGGAACAGCCTGGAGTAGAAACCCCGTCCCCTTTGCTCTGTTGGCACAGGTTGAATAGCCCTGATACTGAGAAGAGAAAATACTTGCTTTTGGGCCTCTGTCCACTGGTTTGGAGGAAGGTCTGGCAATCTGCTTGGGGTTGACAGAGCGTGGAAATAGAATCTGTATCCCTGGGATACAATGTTTAAGACCCATCAGTCCTGGGTAATATACTCCGTTTTTTTGCATGCAGGGTGAGTTTGCCTCCTAGGGATGCAAGTACTTGGGCATGGCTGGGAAGAATTAAGGACAAGTCATTGTGAACTTTTTCCATGGGGGGGGTGGCTTACCACTCCCAGTTTTTGAGGAGGGAGCACTCCATTGTTTAGATCTGTGCATACCCTGAGACTGTAGTTTTTGTTGTCTGTTGCTTCTGGGTTTGGGCTGAGAAGGTCTGGAAGGGACTGGAAAGGACTAGTTTTTTGAAGGCCAGTGCCTACTGAATCTAGGTGGCTGTACCTGTAAGAAATTTTTGACAGTTTGCATGGATTTAGCTTTTTCCTCCATCATTTTAAGAACTTCTTCTGCTTTAGAGCCAAACAAACATTCTTGGTTTAATGGAGCATCAAGTAATTTTGCCTTGACATGGTCTGCCAAGATTTGTTCCTTCAGCCAAGCGTGGCTTCTCAGAACAGACCCAGAGACAGCAGCCCTGCAAGATGCTTCTAAGTCATCAAAACCACACTGCAAAGTATGTTTACCAACTTGGTTTGCAGAATGCATTAAATCTTGTCAGTCCTTATTTTCTGCACAATCAGGAATAAACAACATTTTTTGTTTAATTAGATCAATAATATGCTGCTGGTACTTCAACATGTGAAACTGGCAATTTAAAGCCCTGATGGCAAGAGTTGCAGAGGTATATACCTTCTTACCCAATATATCTAGAGCCCTAGAATCCCTGTCCGAAGGGGTAGGGTTTTTGGCTGTAGAAGCTTTAATACCTTTAGGTCCCTGGGAAATGGTCTCTGGATCCGCAGTGGGATTTTTAAAGAAAAATTTGTGAGAGTCAGGTGCTCTGTAGTATCTGTTAGGCTTTCTAGGAGCAGGTGGTAAAGTATCAGGGGTAAGGCTGGATTCCATGAAGACATCATCTACAATATTCAGGACAGGGGGAATAGCTAGAGGCCTATGCTGAGGCAAATCTAAAAATTTCCTGAGTCTCTTTTTGGACTGTGGGTAGTCCTGGCATTCTCAGTGGAAATGCTCTCTTACGGTATGCAAGGTTTCACCGAAAGAAAGGTCCTATGGGGGGGAGGCTGAGGGAATTGAATCCTCTGCATCTGAGTCCTCATAGGTAGACAAGGGTATGTCCTGGTAATCACAGGGGTCAGAGTCATCAGACTCATGGTCTGAAGAATCGGAAGGAAAATCAATTCTTTGTCTTTTAAAGGGGAAAGGCTGTTTTCCCCTAATTAAAGTAATAAGGTCTTCAGCCATTCTAAGCATTTGTTTCTGTGGCATGGGAGCTTGAAAATGTGATTTGGTCGTCGGTTTCCTAGGTGTAGTGCGAACTCTGGGCCTGAGAATTTCAGTAGATTTAGTCATTAACGAAGTAGTCAGTTTAATATGAACATTGGAAGGTCTGATACACCCTCAGAAGCCGATACCTGCACAGAGGCTCTGGACCCATCCAAGGTAGAGACATCTGCAGGTTCCATAGTTGAAGAAGCATCTCGCGGCATACCGGATTCCGAATGGGTCTCAGTAGAGGCCTGCAAATCTGTAGAAGCGGGTAACAGGGGCTGCGAAAGCACCTCACTAAGTACCAGCAAACTGGTGACTAGCTTAACGTAAGCGTCATCAGCAGTTTTGAACCCATGCAGTCTGTCTCTGTCTTTATCTTTGCATTTATTTGGAAGATCGGTAGTCGGATGGCTTACCGAAGCCATTTCGGAATACAGAGAATGAGAGCGAATGAATTTAGAGACACAAATAGCCCGATGATGAATAGTTTGGGCATTGAACAAGGCACAAAACTGACAGCGAGGGACGTCGTGGTCTGGGCCTAAACAGGTGATGTAGTAAGAATGAAAATCTCTGTGAGGTATTTGCTTTCCACAAGCAAGACAATTGTTAACTTTTTCTGACATTGGTTAGAGCAAGAAAAAAGGATCCCCAACGGGGTATTTGGCTTTGGAAGACTTCAGGTTTGAAACTCGAAAAACGAAAATTTCAGGTAGCTGCCGATCAGCACTTGCGAACTGCTTCTGCTTCGGGCTCCCGCACAGCAGGAAAAGCTGATGTAATGGCATCAGCTACATGTTTTATACCCCTGAAGACCTGACGTCATGGATGAGGTGACAGCATCCGACACAGAAATTCCAAGACACTGGTATTCAGGCCGACTGAGGGCTACCTGCAGGTAGATAACCCAAGTGTGATGACTGCAACAGTGAAACATAAAGAACATCAGCCTGTAGGGTTGCCAACTGAGAAGTTACTGAATCCTTAACCTCTGCAGATATGTTTCCTGAGAGAGTATTTGATATCTCTTTGGTCAAATCTCTCTGAAGTCTAACAAAATGTGCGAGATAGTTGAGCTTTCATAATGAAAAAGTTGCTGAAGCAAAGACACGTTTTCCCCAGTCTGTCCATCGCCCGTGGCTCTTCGTTGGGGGGATGGACAGTGGAACTCTCATAGGCTAATCCTTTCTTTGTAGCTGCTGCAATGACCATGGCATCAACTAGAACCCCTTTCCCCCAAAACTGTCTGTCTGCAGGTGGTACCATTATCCTCTCCGGTATCCGAGGTATTGGCTCTGTGGAGTCAGGCTCCTTTATGCCCACCTAGAGATCATGTCTACGAGCTTGTTAGTGGGTGGAGTCACCCTGGAAGTAGAGGGTCATGTACAAAAAGCCTCTAGGAGAACAGATAACTCCAGAGTAAGGTTGCTGGGTTGCAGAATGTCCAGCCACCTCTTTGTTTCAGCATTTCTAGTAGGTCTCCAAAGGGAGCATCTTCAGAAGGTGACCATGAGGACCCTTCTTCGCCAAAATCTGTCTCTTCGGTGACAGACGCCTGTGGGGAGTGTAGTTGCTTCCTCATGCATGTCCTTTTCCTGGACACTTCCTCAGTGGAATTCTGGGGAAGTTTCAGAAGAGGAAGTCAAATTCCCTAACAGGAAACCTGAGGTTTTTGTATAGGATGTTCCCGTGGAGAGTGTAGTTGGAGCTCCAGATGCTGGGGCATCATGGTGGAATAGGTAGGATCTGAGGGGGGAAGGCTCCATCAGGGCTGTAGAGGCAGCAAACTCTCTCTCTGCAGCCACAAAAGCAGAGCTCAAAGAAATCAGAGAGAAGCTCTGATCTGAGAAACCAGGTTTCTGAATCATCCCCTCTCTCTGATCCATCAGCACTGGCGCCGAGGAGGAAGCTGGAGCTGAATTGTCCAGTGCCAAGGTGCCAAGGAACAGAGACGACTCCAAAAAATTCAGAGTCAAATGCTACACCCAGGATCCAGCCCCGACAGCCTTCCTGATCTGAAAAGATAGGAGGTCTCAGAGAAGATGCCTGATCCAAAGATACAGAGATCCTCAGATCAGAGACTGACTGATCAGGATGCCTGGGATCCTGAAACTCCACCTGACCCAGAGGGGTAGGTGCCAAGGAAAGATCAATCTGCCCCTTATCCGAGAGAATCTTGCTCACCACTCTCTCTACAACTTCTTCCATGAGACTTCTGGAAAAACAAGAAGAGAAAATGGAGGGGGATGCTGGTCTCTGCAAAAAAGGTGATGGAAGCGTCTGGTACTGGGTCAACCAATGGAGAATATCTAGTACAAGGACAATACAGAGTCTCTGAAGACTGTGCCAGAACCATAATATTTATTTTAGAAGTTGTAGGATCTGAAGGAGCAGTCTGATCTGAAAGTTTCATCTTTTTCTGATCTGGGGTTGAGACGGTTATGGTTAGCACTCTGTTTCCTGTTATTTTTATGTTCAGTTAAGGCTTGTGGATTAAATCCGTGACAAATCGAGCAATATTCCTGCAAGTGTAATGGACCCAGGCAGTACACACAAAAAGAGTGTGCACCCGAGATAGGCAACTTATGTCCACATTTGGAACATTTCTTAAAACATGCAGATTTGTCACTCATTGTGCAATATATTTCCACAATAAGTATACATCAAAATTCAATAGATAATAAAGTGTTTTTTTAACAGGCAGCAGGAAGGAGAAAGAATACCACCAATGGTAAGAAGAACTGAGACCAAGTCATAAGAAGGAGGGAGATATTAACAACAGTATCTAACAGTACCAAGTACGAAAGGAGACTGAAGAAAAGCAGACAAAAGATTACAACCCTCAAGTACAGTATGTCAGAAATATGATGAAGTCATAAGGGCAAGGGAGAATACAGAAAGGAAAATGATCATAAACCACAAACAGTAAAGACTAAAAAGTTACAAGGGAAGCCAAGGAGAAAAAATGCTCAATAAGAGAATTTACAAAGAAAAAAAACTTTACTTATCTAATACAGCTCAAGTGACTGGTAGACCACATCCATTAACTAGAAGGGGCAAACGAGATCTGAGGTAGTTGGCAGGATGCACTTTGGGTAATGGAAAAGCTCGAGAGATCTGGTGGCTGTGAGCTGTAGCATCATCCACGTCGGATCCAACGGATCAGATCCAGACCCATTTGTGAAGATTGAATGAAGACTGACATCACCAGATCTGATGCATTACCCAGGTGAATGGCATGAGCATAACCATGTTTTTCCATCAGATGTTTAAAGGTTATGATGTTATGGGTTGTTTAAGTGCAAGTGGGACAAAGTGCCATATTTTAAACAGAAAAGAGAAGTAAAGGGAGTCATCTGCAGAGTTAATGAATTTTCTGAAGTAACGTGCTTGTCTGTGGACTGAATGGCTCTATTGGCAGATTAGTGATGAATTATGTTGCTTTCGCTAGGATATTACCTGATCTGTAGATTAGGTTATGTGTAGTGATTGACAGAACACTGGGGTATGTTGCAGTTCAGTCCACCGGAACTGTTTTAGAGCCCAGCAGTGGCGTGTTCTGTATGGAGTATTAGCAGCAAATTTACAAATTTTGCTACATTATTTTTTAACTGCTCCAACAGGTAGGATTGGGTGGCTTGAAGACTTACAAAAATGCCAGCACTATACGGAAGGGTTGGTAATAGGTAAGATGTGGCAATGGTATTTTTAGTGTCATCTGTAAGTGTTGTCTTTATTCCATTGAAGGCACAGAGTTTTTTTTTTTTTGTCTTTATAGTTTTTAGATGAAAATCAGATTTCATATTTTCATCAATTGTGTTCCCTTAGAAGTTGTGTGGGTTACTAGATTAGTTTTGGTACAGTTACAACAGGCTATGTTGAAGAGACTCTTCTGGTGACAGACTTGTTTAGGGGTAAATATGACTGGTTCAGATTCTTTTGGGTTTAACAGCAGCTGCAAGTTACGTAGCTAATGTTAAATAGATAATGGAGATTCTTGGGTTACCTGTTGCAGTTTTTCTAGGTTCTTGGAAGAGCAGACTAGGACTGAGCTGTCAGCAGATTGGATAATAGTAGCATGCATACTTGCAGCAATGAGATTGTTTATGAATATGCTGAAATGGATTGGGCCCAGAACAGACTCTTGGGAGACAACCACTACTACAGTGAGAAAGGAGGAGTTGTCTGTTATTTCATGACCTCTTATCTGCCAGGGAGATAGCTGTTAAACTAGATGAGAGCTGGTGGGCCTTGTTCTAATGGAGACAGCCTACTCAGCAGAAGCTGGTGGGATACAGTGCTGAAGGCCCTTGGTAACTCTAAAAATACTGTGGATATGAAGTTGCCTTCACTTCTGCTTTGGTTTATGGAGGTGGTATATATGGATATGTTAGATATGTGATTGTATCAATGAAAATTATGGATAGTGATATGATGTTTGATAATGAATGGGTGGAGATGGACACTTAAGGCGTCAGTGAGCGAGCCTGTGGACATAATATTACTTGGGATGTTAGCCAGGATCCAATCTAATGTAGAATTTGTACTAGTGCTATTGCTTAGTGGAGATTAGTTGATATAAGCTATAGATGTTGATAGCATTGTGGGTGGATTTGTTTGTTGCTGCTTGCAAATCAATATTAAGATCAGTATTACAGTTTCCTGAAGAATGGAAGGTGACAGTCAAGAAAATAGCTCTTCAGCTGTATCAGTATTTTTACTCAAGGGTAAAGAAATACCCATGTTTGTCGTTTTGCATTTTTTGACTTAGTATAGACATGAAGATTGTTGCAGTTTCAATTGGGGGGAGGGGGGTTAATGGGATGGAGAGAAGTTTATAGAGTTTGCAAAATACTGCCCATCTGTCTGCCCTATCCTTTTTCTGTCTGAGTTAATAACATTGCATCCAGGTGGGAGAATCTCCTAGTCTTTTATTTATAGTTTCAGTAACTATAATGGCATACGGAAAAATTAATGGGATATCCATGAGTGCACTAAAGTTAAGTTGCTTTGGATTATTCTCAAGTTAACATTAACCAAAAGTAAGCCAGAGATTTTCGTTGAGAGTACAGCAGTGTTACAGGATGTTTTGGTGGAACTGGGCCTATTTAATGAATAGTGTGATGAGCCTAGATTTCGATGGACAACTCTGCAAAGGTTGACATCAGAGGGTAGTAAAGGTGAGTATATGGCCCCTTTCTCTAAATTTCAATTTAAAAAGTTGTTAGGTAGAGGGTTAAGTGAATACTGAATGTGTCTTATCTTGAAGTGGTCACTAACAGCGTGAGAGAATAGCCTGGAGATTATACAGAAGTGGCAGATGAAAGTGTTTAAAGAGACGGTATGTAAGGTAGGGGATGGCCGATTATGATACAGACTATAGTTATGGAAAGACGTTATTACTAGCTCTCACTGCTTGCACACAACATTAATAGTGTTAGTATCATGATTTGGAATTGAGATAAACTGCGTTTCAAGACAGGGGTTGGGGTTCAGAGGGTAAAAGGACATTATGTACGAGACAGATGAAGGGGTAAACTAAGAATAGAAGGAAGCTAAGAGGGTAGAGATATAAGTTAACTGAAGAAGAGGTTTTATGCAATTAGGTGAAAGCCAGGTATGCCTTTAAAGAAGTAGTGGTTTGTGTTTAGAGAGGTAATTATAAAAAGAATGATACATGGGATGGCTGGGGAACTGGAGGTGGAAGAGGAGTGTAAAAGGCATAGCTATCAAAACAATGGGAGGTAATTGGTTCAGTGCTAAAATTTTATGTAAATGGGGCAGTGGTCTAACAAGTGCTTTGAAAGCAGAAAGGTTGTCATCTTCCCATTACAGTGAAGTTACTCTAGTCTATTTTTGAAGGGGAAAAGTCTTGCAAAAGAATATTACCATAAATTTAAGTTTTCCTCAGTCATAGGTTCATAGGTTCATAGGTTTATACTAGGCTATCTGCCCTGAGGCATTTATAAGCCTAGCCCAAAGTTTTGTGGCTTACGCCACCCCTTATGTTAAAAAATACTGTGCCCATTAGTTTGTTGTGCCTCTGTCCAGCAGTGACACAGAGATGATTCCCGGGGTAAACCTACGATCTCCCATCCACTGGTCAAGATTTCTCTTGAACAGAGCCAGCGAGGTGCTCTGCCTCACATGGACCGGGATTTTATTCCACAGCATAGGGAGTCTCTGGGTGACAAATCTATCCCTCCAGCATGTCCTATTTATATCCGTGCTAAGGTTTAAGTCGCTTGCTCTAGTGGATCTGGTAGATTTGGATTTTTTGAGGTGGAGCATGTCCATTAATTCTGGGTTGGACATGGCCTTGTATGTCAGGCACAGGTCACCTCTGAGCAGGCGGTATGCGACTGAATAGAGCTGGAGTTTCTTCAGTCTGGCAGCATATGACAGATTTTGGAGTCCCTTTATCCTTTTGGTGAGGAACTTTTGGGGTCTCTCCAATCAGCTACAATCTACTGACAAGTGGACTGTAGTGGACTGTAGAATGGCCTGGGGAAGAGAGTGGAACACAAAGTTAGCTAAGAGGACATCAGAGAAAGTATACTCAAAGACAGAGAGAAAATGGCCAGATAACCATGAAATCACTATTTTTCAGAGCTGTTTAGTAGCAGGGCACTGCACCCTCACTATTATGAGAAAAAAAAGAAGTTACGTACTCACCATGACGTTCCGTCTGAGTTTTTGTTCTTCATTTGTCTTCAACCTGTGGGTTCCTGGTCCGTCATGGATCCGAGTCAGCTGAATATCCAGCATCTGATCCAAGCTCAAAGATCCTCCCCTACCCATAATACCCATGTATCCTTCCTCCCTTCAGATAGAGTTTGCTGCCCAACTAACTACTTAATCCGACCCAACACCATCTCAAACTAGATATCTGCCTAAGCAAAGGAAAGAGAGTAAGAGGCATGCAGAAGGTGACCACATCCTCTACTCATCAAACAACCACACAGTCTATGTAAGGCAGGAGGAAGGAGGGATGGTTGAAGACAAATGAAGAACAACAACTCAGATGGAAAGTTATGGTGAGTACATAACTTCTTTATCTGAAGATGTTGCCTTCATTTGCTCTTCAACCTGTGGGACAAAGTCCCCAGCTACTAAACACCTGAGAGGCCCTCATGGAATGATGTTGCTGAGCATGGCGGAGCCAAAGGATGCCCTATTCCTAGATATGATGTCCAACTTGAAATGCAAAATGAAGGTATGAGATGAAGCCCAAGTGGCCACAGAGCAGATATCATCTAACGAAAACTCTGGCCCAGAAGGCCACTGAAGTAGCCATAGATCTGGTGGCATGTGCCTTCACATGACCTGGCGGGGATAATCCCCTAACAGAATACGCTAGAATAATACAAAGGGAAATCCAACAGGGGATGGTGACCTTAGATATTGGTTTCCCCAAAAAGGGTTTAGAGAAGGAGATGAAAAGCTGGTCAGACTTGCAAAAGGATTTAGTCCTGTGCAGGTAAAAACGTAACTGTCTGTGCACATCCAACAAGTGTAATTTATATTATCCCTTGGATTGAATGTTTGGGGAAAAGACCAGAAGATTAATTACCTGATTAATATTGGATTCTTAAGCTACCTTATGTAAAAAAAAAAAAAAAGATGTATTAGTACGCAATGATATCCTGTCCTTATGAAAGATCATATAAGGGGGCTTGACCGACAACGCTTGAAGCTCAAAGACCCTCTTGGCAGATGTAACAGCAACCAAGATGGCGGTCTTCGAGGAAAGAAACTGCAGATCCACAGAGGCTGCAGGCTCAAAAGAGGATGAAACAAGAGCTTGCAAGACTAACATAAGAACCCACGGCGGCGTTGGGTCCTTCACCAGGGGCCGAAGAAGAAATGTGCCTTTTAGGAAGGCTTTGCAAAGCTTCAAAGATGCTAAGGAAACCATACTATTGTCAACATGGAAATTAGAAATCGCTGCAAGTTGGACCTTGACTGTAGAAGAATTGGCACCTTGCTGAAAGATCTCTGCCATAAATTCCAAAACCGGAGGGATGAAGGGATCTAGGGCACACTGTGTGGCCCAAATTAAAAAATGTTTCCATTTGCTGGAATATACCTTTCTGGTGGAAAGACTTATGAGCTGCCACCAGGATCCTTTTGACAGGTGAAGATAAGCCAGTAGCCCTGACTATCATGGGAAAGTACAGTTGTGTACACTTACCATAAATGTAGATGTTCGAGTGTATTTACTGTTGCAGTAATTACATTTGGGTAATCTGCTGGCAGGTTGCCCTCAGTTGGCCTGAATATCAAAGTCTTGGGTCCTGGGTCAGTTGCTGTCTCCTCTTCCATGACGTCAGGGGTATAAAACATGCAGCAGATGCAATTTTCTTCAGTTTTTCTTGCCCCAGTTGTCAGGTGCCCCCCAAATGGGGAGCAAAAATATATATATAAAAACAAAAAAAATATATATATATATATATATATATATATATATATATATATATATATATGCAATTGTAACAAATAAACTTTACCTTCATCTAAAAGCAAATACACCACAAAGGTTGTAGAATATAGTGAAGGAAAGAGAAGTTCTAGAAAAAAGGGGGGTGGTGGGTGGGTAACCCAGACTGCAACAGTAAATACACCCGAACATCTACATTTATGGTAAGTATACACAACTGTACTATGTTCTTCGTGTTTCACTGTTGCAGTCATTACATTTGGGTAGAATCCCAAAGCTATGGATGGCAGGCTGGAACTAAATAGCATTAGGATAGGCTATAAGGCCCTGCAGAACTGCAGTGGCAAAGCCTGCCCTAGACTTAGAGAAGAGAGCAAATGATAATGCTTTGTAAAAGTATGAAAAGAGCTCCAAGTAGCAGCTTCTAGAATGTCTTTAGTTGGCACTCCTCTAAGAAAAGCTGCTGAGGTAGATGCAGCCCTGGTGGAATGTGACCTGACTCCCTTGGGCACCGGTTTACCATGATGCAAGTAGCAGAAACGAATGCAGTGGCTTATCCACTTTGAAATAGTCTGCTTTGAAATAGCCTTCCCCTCTGATCCTGCAGCAAATGCCACCAGTAGCTGCTCAGACTTTCTTAAAGATTTGGTCCTGTTTAAGTAGAATCTTAGTTGTCTGTGTACATCCAAGGAATGCAGAATCCATTCCCCCTTGTTCTGCAGATTTGGGTAAAAAGTTGGCAGGTGAATAGTTTGGTTAAGAGCCACACTGGATACCACTTTAGGCATAAAGGAATGATTGGTCCCAAGGGACACCCTGCCCGGGTAAAATGTAATAAAAAGGCTCCACAGCCATGAGAGCCTGTAGTTCTGAAACCCTTCTTGCGAAAATGATTGCCAGAAGGAAAGCTGTTTTCCAAGATAAAAACTTTATATCCGCAGTAGCTGCTGGTTCAAATGGAGGCAGGGTGAGCTTTTCCAACACAAAATTGAGGTCCCATGCAGGAGTTGGTGATCTTCTCGGAGGCCTTAAATTTTTGGCCCCTCTAAGATACTGTTTTAGCAGAGGATGAGAAAAGATGGGAGGCTCTGTGTTGTAATGAGCTGAGATGGCAGAGGCATGGATTTTTACTGATGAAAAAGATAGGCCCTTGTCAAGCATCTCAGTTAAGTATTGTAAAATCTGTGGAATATTTGGCTTTGCTGTGTCCGTTCCTTGTGCTTGGTTCCAAGCACAGAATATCTCTTCCATTTATCAACATACGATTTTCTAGTACTAGGGCTTCTGGCTTCCAAAATGACATCCATCACAGATTTACTGAGAGGTGTTGTTTGAATAATTACATGATCAGCCACGCTGCCAGGTTCAGAGTTTGGAGCTGATTGTGCAGAATTTGATTGCTCTGCTGAGACAGTAGATGAGGTATTTGAGGCAAGTACCAAGGAGGGAGTTGAGACATATTCCGTAGAATTGGGTACCAGTGCTGGCGAGGCCAGTCCGGGGCAATTAAGATCATTTTTGTTTTTTCCTGTCTGATCTTTAGTAAGACCTTGGGGAGAAGAGGCAGAGGAGGAAAGGCGTAGACTAATAGGTTTTTCTAACTGAAGGATAGGGCATCCACTTTCCATGCTTGTCTGTGATAAGTCCTTGTGCAGAATTTGTCCAGTTGATAATTTTGGGGAGAGGCAAATAGATGTCCGGACTCCCCCATTTCTCTGTTATGCTGAAATCTTGTGGATCCAGTTTCTACTTCTGAGGGTCCTTAAGATTTCTGCTTAGGTCATCTGCCAGAGTATTTTGTTTTCCTGGCAGGAACTGAGCTTGAAGATGTACTTGGTAAGTCAAGGCTGTGTCCCACAATGCCATGGCTAGTCTGCAAAGCGGGTAGGAATGTGTACCCCCCTGCTTGTTTATGTACCACATAACTGTGGTGTTGTCTGTCTTTATCAGTAGTTGTCCTGGATGAAATAAGTCCTTGAAGGCTGTCAGGGCATTCTGAACAGCTAACATCTCTTTCTGGTTGATATCCAGATGCATTTGTTTTGGGCTCCATATGCCCTGAATGCATCTCCACACCAGGTGGTCCCCCCCAAGCATAGGCTGATGCATCTGTAGTTAGGGTTTGGGTGGCAGGGGGTAGAATGAAAGACCGTCCCATGTTCTGGTAACATGTCTCTGCCCAACAAAGAAACTCCTGTTGTAGGCAGGGAATGAGAGGCATCATTGTTTCCAGACTGTGACAATGTTGACTCCATAAACTTTTTAGATACCACTGTAGTTTCCTCATATGCAGTCTTGCATATGGAATTAGTAGAAAGCAGGATGCCATGAACCCCAAAGCCTGCAAAATTTGTCTTGCAGATAACTGGGTTTTTGTTGCCATCTGTTTGAAGTAAATAGTCAGTTGCATTTGCTTGTCTGGCGTAAGGTAAGCCATCTGGGCAGTTGTATTCAAGCTTGCACCCAGGAATGTAATCTTTTGAGAGGGTACCAGTTGTGATTTCTTTTCGTTTATTGTGTACCCTAGGCATGTAAGAAGCGTTTTTACAAATGCCAGATGTTGAAGAAGAATGTCCTTGTTTTCTGCTTGAATGAGACAGTCGTCCAAGTAAGGATAGATTTGTATGCTTCTTTGTCTGCAAAATGCAATTACTGGTGCCAGGCACTTTGTAAAGACCCTGGGCGCAGTAGATAAGTCAAAGGGCAGTGCAGAGAATTGGTAATGCATAAAACCAGCCTTGAAGCGGAGGTATCTTTTGCACGATTCCCTTATTGGGATATGCAGGCATGCCTCTTAAGTCTAGAGTCACTAACCAAGCACTCTTGCCCAGCATGAGCAGAAGCTGTTGCAAAGGCAGCATTCTGAATTTTGGTATGTCCAAGAATGTGTTCAAAATCGATAAATCCAGTATTGGGTGCCAGGCATTGTCTTTTCTGGGTACCAGGAACAGTCTTGAATAAAACCCTTGCCCTTTTTCCTGTTCTGGTACTGGTTGAATAGCCCCCATATCCATGAGGGATGTAACTTGTTTCTGTGCCTCTGCCCATTGATTTTATGGCAGATCTGGCCAACCATTTGGAATTGGCAAGGTATGGAAATGAAATCTGTATCCCTGGGATACTATGTTTAATACCCACTTGTCCTGGGTTATTAACTGCCAATTTTGAGCATGAAGTGATAATTTTCCCACTAAGGGGGCTGCCAAAAGATAAGTGCTTGGTAATTGCAGACAGAAGTCATTGAGACTGTCTACTGTAGGGTGCTTTGTTTCCTCCAGATTTGGAGGTAGAGGTACCCCATTGCTTTGACCTGTAAGAAGCCTGTGATTGGTATCTAGAGCCTTTTGAGCAACTGGATTTGCCCCGTGAGGCTCTGTCGGACACAGGAAAGGACCAACTTTTTGTAGGCCAGTGTCTACTGAATCTGGGTGGCTGCACTTGTAAGAAATCTTTTACAGTTTGCATAGATTTAGTTTTGTCTTCCATTTTATTTAAAACCTCTTCTGCCTTATTACCAAACAGAGGATCATGCTGTAAAGGTGCATTCAACAATTTAGCTTTAACATGATCAGGCAGATTTTGCTCCTTGAGCTGGGCATGCCTTCTGATCACAGATCCAGTAACTGCGGCCCTGCAAGAGGCCACCAAGGACTCAAAACCACATTGCAAAGTATGCTTTCCAACCTGTTCTGCTGCATGCAATAATTCCTGTAATTCTTTATTTTCCACACATTCGGAAATCAACATAATTTTCTGTTTCAATAATCCCATAACATGCTGTTGATATTTAAACATATGAAACTGGCAGTTTAAGGCCCTAATTTTCTGTTTCAATAATCCCATAACATGCTGTTGATATTTAAACATATGAAACTGGCAGTTTAAGGCCCTAATTGCCAATGCTGCAGATATATAAACCTTCTTTCCCCATCTATCCAGTGCCCTGGAATCTCTATCAGAGGGGGTAGGATTCTTAGCTGTTGAGGCCTTTACACCTTTGGGACCCTGTGAGATAGTTTCAGGGTCAGCAGCAGGATTTTTGAATAAAAATTTGTGGGAGTCAGGAACCCTGTAATATCTGTCTGGCTTACTAGGAGCCGGAGGTAAGGAATCTGGAGTCATGCTTGATTCCAAAAACACATCATCAACAATGTTTAATACAGGAGGTATAGCCAAAGGCCTATGCTGAGGAGGAAGAAGAAGGAAATCCCTAAGCCTCTTTTTTGATTCCGAGAAATGCTGACTCTCCCAATGAAAATGTTCCCTTAAAGTATGCAAGGTTTCTCCAAAAGAATAATCCTCAGGAGGAGATGGAGATGGCATGGATTCTTCTGCATCAGAATCCTCATAGGGTGGAATAGAAAATTCCTGATCAGAAGAGGAATCAGAAGAAATGGAAACCTGATCTGAAGATTCATAATCAGTGTCTTGCCTAGGCCTCTTATCGGAGGGGGTTGGGAACCCCTGATTAAGGTAATTAAGTCTTCAGCCATATTGATCATCTGTTTTTTAGGCATAGAGGCCTGAGCACATGGCTCATGCATCAGTTTTTTAGCCTTAGAAGTTGCTTTTGTCTTTGTTTTTGAAGCTGGCATCAGTTTTATATAGAAATGTTGAGGCCTGAAAACACCCTCAGAAGCCGGTGCCTTCTCAGCGGCTCCGGACCCATCCAAGGGAGAGACATCCACGGGTACAATACTCTGAAAATCTCACGGCATGCTGGACTCCACATGGGTCTCAGTAGAGGCCTGCAACTCGAACGTAGTGGGTATCAGGGGCTGCGAAAGCGCCTCACTGAGTACCGGCGAACCAACGTCTGGCTTAGGAGAAGCATCATCAGTTTTGAACCTCGACGGTCTGTCTCTGTCCTTTTCTTTGCATTTTTTTGTGAACTCCGGTAGTCGGATTGCTATCTGATGACATTTCAGGGTAACTAAATATGTTTCCAAAATATTTTGAAGCAAAGATATACCGACGCTTAATAGTGCGTTGGTTAAATCTAGCACAAAGTCGACAGCAAGGCACGTTATGATCTGGGCCTAGGCAAGGAATACAGTACAAATGAAAATCCTTATGAGGTATTTGCTTCCCACAAGTAATGCAATTATTAACTTTTATAACATCGGTAAGGAGAAGGAAAAAGTTTCCCCAACAGGGTACTTAGCTTTAATTGAAGACTTCGGTTCTGAAACTCGAATGCTAAAATTTCAGGAGTCGGCCAAACGGCACTTGTGAACTGCTTCTGTTTCGGGCACCGGGCGGCAAGAAAGACTGAAGAAAATGGCATCGGCTGCATGTTTTATACCCCTGATGACCTGACATCATGGAAGAGGAGACAGCAACAGACGCAGGATCCAAGACTTTGATATTCAGGTCGACTGAGGGCAACCTGCCAGCAGATTACCCAAATGTAATGACTGCAACAGTGACACATGAAGAACATCTGGAGCAGCCAAGAAGTGAGCTTCAGACTGCCCAGGTCTGGATTGGGAATCCCTAATGGATGAGAACTCAGATCCAGAACTGGATTCAATGCCCATGGTGGAGCCACCGAATGAGACCACAGAGAGGGGAACCAGCCCAGATGAAGCCAGAATGGGGCAATGAGGATAACTAAGCTCCCCAGCCTGCAAGCTTTCTGAAGGAATTTTGGAATCAAGGGAAGAGGAGGATAAGCCATACAGGAGACCTGGGGGCCAAGCATGAATCAGAGCATCTCTGGGAGCTTCCCTTGGTGGGGGTTCAGAGTGAAGAACTTGCTGCATTTCACACTGGAAGGAGAGGCAAAGAGACCACAGCAAGGCTAACCACCCTTGAGAAAGATCTGTTTCACTACTGAAGGATTCAGACACCACTCGTAAGGCATCAGAATAGACCTGCTGAGCCTGTCTGCTAGAATGTTGGACCTCCCCGGAATATACGTTGCCACCAGAAAATGGCCGGTGGAGATCGCCCACTCCCACACTCTCATGGCTTCACAACATAGATGGTAAGACCTGGCTCCCACCTGTTTGTTGATGTACCAGACCACAGACATATTGTCCGTCTGGGTAGCAATTGCCCCTGGGGGAAGATGGGCATGGACAGCCTGTAATGATAGAAGCACCGCCTTCATCTCCAGGAAGTTTATATGCAGACTGGTCTCGCAGGGGAACCACGTGCCTTGGACTGTCCTTCCAGAGCAGTACCCCCCCCACCCTAGTAGGGAAGCATCCGTAATCACCATGTTCGGGGGGAAGGCGGAAGAAAGAGGCGACCCCAGGACAGACCCAGGGAATGTATCCACCACAGAAGAAAGTCCCTGCACACCCGAAAGATTCGAACAGGATGAGACAAAGGGAGATCTAACATGGCCCACTGAACCATGAGGGTCCACTGAAGAACCGCATGTGAAAGAGTGCCATGGGCAAGAGACTGATCGTGGCCGCCATGGACCCCAATGCCCTTAATACCATTTCCACTGAGCTTGGAGAATGCAAAGGACATGTAAGCTTCAGAGACTGGATCCTGTCCAAGGTAAGAAAGACTTTGGTTTGAATTGTGTCCAACCGAGCCCCAATTAAATCTAACACTTGAACCGGGGCCAGAGATGACTTGTTGAGATTGATGGTAATAACTAACTGCTGGGCTAAGAGAAGAAGGGAATCCCTTGCTTGATTGAGCTGATGCCTGGAAGGGGTGGTGAGGAGCCAATTGTCCAGCTAGGGGAAGACCTGTATGCCCTGGAGTCTCAGCTGAGCCACTACCACTGCCATCACTTTCGTGAACACCCTGGGGGCTGTGGTGAGACCAAAGGGGAGCGCTCTGAACTGATAATGATTGGCCCACAGCTGGAAGCAGATGAACCTCCAAGAGCACCTGTCCATTTTGATATGGCAGTACGCATCCTGCAGGTCGATCAAGCACATCCAATTGTTCTCCAGCAGGAAGGGCCGGACAGATAGAAGGGTGACCATCTGGAATTGTCTTGGCCACACAGGTTCAAGGCGGAAAGACCCTGAATAGGTTTTAAGTCCCCCATCTTCTTTGGCACCAACAAGAACCTGGAATAAATGCCTAACCTGGAGTGGTCTGGGAGGATGGGTTGGATGACTCGCTTTTCTAGCAGCCTTGCTATCTCTAGTGCTGCATCCTCCCTTTGGATGGGTGGAACATCTGGGAGGTGTCTGGGTGGATGGGGTGACGAGAGAAAGGGGGTTGAATAGCCTCTGTTTATAATTCGCAACACCCAATGATCTTCTGTGATGGACTCCCAAGCTGTTAGGTGTAGCGACAAGCGACCCCCGACTGCCTCCAGAGACGAGTAGCCAGGCAACCCTTCAGGGTTGCTGCACGGGTGTCTCTGAGAAAGGCTCACAAGACCCTTGATTTCTTGGAGCCCCTCTGCTTCTAGGGAAGTGTCTATCAAATCCCCCTTTGCCCCTGGGGGAAGGAGAGTCCTGAGTGCCCTGGGAATAGTTTTGAGATTTTTGGAGCCACATCTTCTTGGCCCCCCTTTGATTCCTTGAGAAGGTTTGTTGAGGGGCCGAAAAGTGGATGCCAGTGGTAGGCAGAGTCTTCCCTTCTTTCTCACTCTGCACTAAGAACTAAGATGTCACATATCGACTTCACAAAAAGGGAGGGACCGTCATATAAGGCATTTGTAAAAGACACCTGGAAGGGTTCCGAAAAGGCACACAGCCGGAGCTAGGATGTGGCTCCTGATGGCAACGCCTGTACTGGCAGCTTTAGCGGCACTCTTGGTAGCATGGGAAAGGAGACGCATAGAGGTGTTAGCGATAGAAGTCAGGATGGCCATTCGAGAGAAGAACACTTTCTTGTCCTCCACCAACATGGACCCAGGGGTAGACTCAGTGACCTCCTTGATCAGATCTTGCTGCAACCTAATCATGTGTGCCATATAATTCAGTGCTCGAACACAGAAGGTCATTGAAGCGTACACCTGCTTCCCAAAATGGTCCATCATCGTGGACTCAGGAGGGTGGGACCATGGAGCACTCCTGAGCGAGGTCCTTTTTAGTGGCAGCCGTCACCAACATGGCATCAACTGCGGATCCTCTAGTCCAATGGATCCTTTTCGAAGGTGGGCTCAAAACCTTGTCAGGATGTTTGGGAATGGGCTCCACTGTGTCCGGTTCCTTCCACACCCAAGATGTGATATGATCCACCAAAGGATCTGTGGGAAGGGACACCCAGGAAGTAGAGGGTCCTGCGGTAAATGCCTACAGGAACGCCGATTCGTTTGAGTTAGGTTTTTGGGCAGACCATCCCCCACGATGCCATAGGATTTCCATGATGTCTCCAGAGGAGACATCCTTGGGGGATGACCAGGGGAAACCTTCCCCTTCCTCCAAATCGGTGTCTTCTGTGAGGGACTCTGGAGGGGAGTCCAAGTGCCTCCTTTTGCATGTGCGTTTGTGGAGGATCTCCTCAGTGGGGGTCTCTAGGCAGGACTCGCCAAAATCTTGCTGCTCCCAAGGGACAAAGTGGCAACAGGCTGTCCCTGAGATGGTAGAATGGCAGAGTCTGCCCCAGAAACAGAAGAAGCCAGGACGGTCTCTGAAAACAACAATGTCAGGGGTCTCGATGGTATCGAGAGGACCCTCTCCACAACATCAACAGCCGAAGGGGAACGGATCTCCTGAAAAGGCACAATGGTCGGAGCCACAACCCTCTCACCCGACAGGGGAACCGGAGCTGAACTTCCAGGTGTCGAGATCCCAAAGGTAAGACTATGCTCTGAAAGGCTTGGAGTCAACCTCATCCCCTTGGATCCAGCGCAGAGAGCCGGATGGATCCGAGCTAGTCAGATCAGACCTGCTCAAGGCCAGAGTCGGTGTCACCTCCTCAACACCCCTCAAGGGCTCTGAAACCAGAGGTCAGATCGGAGGAGGAACAATAGGGGTGAATGCCAATTGCATGCTCCTGGCTCCAGAGGGAGAAGGGGCAAGCAGTACTCCCAACTGAATCTGAGTGCGGATAAACTTCTGCACCATCCTATCCATCTCCGCTTCAGAAAGGTTGCGGGTAGAGTGAGAAGAGGAGACCACCGACACCAGCCTGGAGTGGTGGTGAGGGGAAGCCTACGCCAGTGACTGGGTCCAAAGCTCCTCCAGCTACAGAAAGAACCAAGGGGAATGGAGCCGAGGGGACTCCGACCTTAGAGCCGACCTAACTTTTGTTGCAGGGCCCACCAATCCTGAGCGATCTGGGGATCGCTTCTTGGCTCTGTCCTTTGTCTTAGCTGGCTGGTCCCCAGGGCCTATTGGCAGAGATTGAGTCCCAGAGTCTGGGATGGAGACAGAAGTAGAAGCTGTGGCAGATGAGGAAGGGAAGAAGACCCTTCAAAATTAACTTATTCCTCCTGTCCATTAGTGCACGAGGATTAAACCCGACACACATGGAACAGGAGGTATCTAAGTGGGCTAACCCAAGATGTACAACACACAGTGTGGCCCATCAGCTGGGGAGAGCTTGTGGCCACACTCCGTGCATTTTCAGAAGCCTGCTTTAGGTGTATTGGACATACTTCTAACCTAAGGACTAACACTCTCACTCACACATGAATCACACACACAAGAAAGATAGAAAAGGAAGTTTTTTTCCAACAAAGAGAGCGTGAGGGGAGGTAAAAAGATAGAGAAGTAAAAATATGAGAAAAAGGAGAAAATTAAAAGTTATAAAGACACTTACCCAGACTTTATAAGCAGAGAGCACGGATCGCGATGCTGACAATAGCATGGCAAATGAGATTTGAAGGGATGAAGTATACAGGGGCATTATGGGTAGGGGAGGAGCTTTCAGCTTGGATCAGACGCTGGATATGCAGCTAAGTCAGATCCTTGCCAGATCTGGAAACCCACATCAAGGACAATGCAGTGGCCCCTACATAACACCACCATCATATAGTCCTCACAAACAGATACTACTGCACATATGTACATATTTTGTTTTCACAGGTTGGTACTAGGCTATCGGCCCTATACAAGCCTAGCCATAACAATTCAATGGCTATTTCTTCCCACACTATTTAATTCCCTGGACCCCTGTTTAGCAGGGCGACTGACGTGATCCCGGGGGGGGATTTCCTTTCTCCCATCCAATCATCAAGGTTCCTTTTGAAGATGGCCAAAGAGGCGCTCTGCTTGACATGTATAGGCAGTCTATTACAGAGTCTGGTGAGTCTCTGGGTTAAGAACCTATCCCTTCAGCATGTTTTTGTTTATTGTGATGACAAGGTTTAGATCCCTGGAGCGTGCTCTGAGGGATTGGGATTTCTTTAAGTGTAGCATGTCCAACAGCTCTGGGTTTGACATGGCCTTGTATGTTAAGCAGAGATCGACTCTGAGTAGACGATATGCGACAAGAGTATAGCTGGAGTTTTTTAAGGTGGTCAGCATAGGGCATCTGCTTTAGGCCTGTGATTCTTTTAGTGAGGCATTTCTGCAGCCTTTCCAGTTGTTGCAGACGTATTGAGAGGTACATACTAAATGGGGGTTGTATTCTATAATGGGTCTAATGAGGGATGAGTACAGTGGGACAATGACCTCCTTTTTCCTGGATGAAAAGCCCTTAGTGATGAGGTGTGTCACATAGAAGGATTTCCTGACTGTTGTGGCGATGTGGTTATCGAAGGTGAGGCCACTGTCCACCTGTGTCCCTAAGTCTCTTATCACACTTTCGGTGTTTAGTGTACTGCCATCTATGTGGTAATTCATGGGTACGTGTTTTTTCACAAAGGGGATAACTATACATTTCTTGGCATTGAGCTTGGGCCCATGGCTCTGGCACCAAGTATCTGTTTCTGTAAGGCCCTTTTGCAGAGTATCCACATCATTTGGGGATTAACTAATGGCTCCCAGTTTGCAGTCATCTGCGAACTTTGTTAGCCAGTGTCCTTCAGTGTTGGCCTGTACTTCAGAGAAGTAGATGCCAAACAGGAGCAGTCCCAGGACTGAACCCTGAGATACTCCACTTGTCACCTGTCTGGAGCTGGATTTGGAGTCGGCTACTTTTACAGTGTGGGTTCTGTCAGTAAGCCAGGTGGCAACCCATCGAGTGACGTAGGGATTAATACCCAGCTTTGTAAGTCTATCTATGATTCCAGAGTGGGGAGTGGTGTTAAAGGCTTTGGCGAGGTTCAGATAGGCTGTGTGGACCGCTTTACCCTCATCCACGGCTCTGGAGACTGATTAGAAGAAGTCAATCAGGTTCAGGAGACAAGATTGGCCCTTCACGAACCCAAACTGGGTGGGGTCCAGTGTTTGAAGGTTGCCAATGTCTTTCTTTATAAGTTCCATGATAATACATTCCATGGTCTTGCAGATCAGCTTCATCAGACTGATGGGGTAGTAGTTCCCGGGATTCAAGGTGGATCCCCCTTTGTGGAGTGGGATAACTGTAGCTGTGCACCACTCAGTGGGCACGAAGCCTGAGGTGAGGCTATGATTAAACATGACACTTAGGTGAGGTGCCAGTTCATTTTTCTAGTTCATGTAATACAAAGCTCGGGATGTCATCTGGCCCCATGGATGCTGTATTCTTAGCTTTGGAGAGTGCATTTTTTATCTGTGTGGCCGTTATTACCGGAATTTGGCAATCTTTCGGTATTGAAATGGGCTGTTTAGGGGGTGAGAGGGGGGGGTGGAGTTGGAACTGAATTGATCTGCCAGGATATTGGCAATATCCTTGGGATCAGTATATTTAATGCCATTCTGTTGTAGCTCAGAGCAGATCTGAGCATTGCCATTTAGATTCATGACATAGTTATAGAATGCCTTGTGGTTGTCTTTGGAATCTTTGGCAATTTTATTTTCATAACTAGCTTTGGAGAATTTTATGAGGGATCTCAGCTTCTTACTGAGGCTGGTAAGGGAGTTTTTTGCATCCTGGGATTTTCCTCTTTTCTGCAACAGTTTTTTCCTTTTGTTGTAAAGTTTGTTTATGGCAGGGGACCACCAGATTGGCTTCCGTTTTTTGGAGGAGAGCATCTTGGTTCTATTTGGGATGCAACGATTCATGCATGAGTGGATGTGCTTGTACAATGCCTTAGTGTAGGATTCAGCAGTCGAACAGGAAGGCCAAAAAATGGATCCCTTGGACAATGCAGAGGACATACAATATGTATATAGGAGTGTGTGTACAGAAGCTTGTCAATATGACTTTTTGCTTGAGGCCAGTGTGATAGGGGAAAGTACTTTACTCTGAGTGACAGTATCCAAAAAATATTACTGAAGTGGAACGAGTTATATTAGATTTGAAAATGTCATATTATTTATTTGCCCAGATTTTTGGCCAGCTGAACCTTCTTTACAAGAGCCTTTGTCCAGATTACTGGTGTCAGCAAGTTCAGAGTTATGGTAGAAATTGCCTTTCTCCTAAAATGGATTCATCACATTTTACAGGAAGTTGGCTCAACAGAATTTTTCCCCAGCATGTTTGTTTTATAAACAGACACACAAACACACCGTGACTGGTCAAACTGCTGTTCCCTGTTTAAAGGAGTTTCTCCCTTCCCCAATGTAGTGTAATCATGGAGTTGAAAAACAGCCGTAGCTAGCTGCTGTGGGTACCCAGTGAAGTTCTCCAATCTGATGCCACCCCCCCCCCCCCCCAATCAGGCAAAAAACGCTTCTTCCTCCAAGTCAAGATTCAATCAATCAATAAATAAATAAAAATTAAAGAGGACCTCAGCACAGCAAAAATAAATAAAATAAAATAAATAAAAATGCTTGCTATAAATGTAATAACTAGCTTGCTACATTCATTCTGAATACCACACATGGAGCGCTGTACCCATTGTGCTTCAGCCCTGAAGGCAAATCCGATAACGGCATTCAGAAAAGGAATGTCAATTTTGCACGATCACTGATCAACTTCTAGAGATCATACTCACTGGTACCTTTGGCATGGGGCAGCTGCTCCTTTCAACCCCTCCCAAGCTATACTTTATACTGGCATACATAAAAGTTTGAGGTGAACCTGTGCCCATTACTTTCATTTTAGTAATCAGTCACGTTATTCATACGGGAAAGCACAGGAGTACAAACATAAGGTAGTTCAACAAATCATTTGAGTACATTTGAACAATTCTATTTAGCATGTCAGACATTCATTCAAAAAGTTCCATCTGCCAAGTATTTACAATAAGCTGTAATGTCAGAAAGAAGGAACAGTCCCCAGACTCAAACCCATTGACATAAATGTATCCTTTTCATTACCTGTCAAACAAATATTTAAAAGGCCAACAGCATTAAAGAAAGACCACCAGCTTTATACTCATAATTATGGTCAAGGAGTCAGTTTTGCTACTGTCTGAACTCTGATCTTTAAATTCTGTGTAGCCAATTCAAGATCTTGTATTTCAGACATTATTAATTTGACATCACCCACTGCAGGACAGACCTCTTGAGTGCTGCTTCAATGAGCTGGGATACCAGAAAAGATTATCTGGTGATGAATCTTAAATAGAGGAAGCCACAGCAGCAGCATCTGTACATTATATTACAACAGAGGCTAACTCTTTTACACAGTGACAATAGCATATTTGCATTGTCTTGACAGATACATTTATGCAGATGAAAAAGTATTACTGCACAATAAAAAAAAAATAAACATTTAACAAAAAATGCCTACTAATACAACACCCGAAACAATGAATGCTGTTGTCTGCCATACTGCTTTTTATAAGTATATACATCAAAGCAGTGGCAGCACAGGTAAAGGACTGCGGTATGAATAATTGTGAGTAATAATTTCAGATGACCAAAGAAAACAAGCAATGAAAGAAAGCAAAATTCAGGACAATATTGGAATTATGTATGCTGCCAATGAGATTCTCTAGCTTACATCAAAAAGATCACAGCTAACCTAAGCTAAATGTGTAGGGATGTGCATTTAAATTCTGAAAGCATCATGATGTGCACGGTAGGGGAAGGTACTGGAAATAACTATGTACTCAAGTATAAAATAGTTATGCACCTACCATAATGATCTAGAGTCCACTTTCATCCACCTCTAGGACTCAGCTGTACAATCAAGTCAGGTGAACACTGAAAATGTACCCAGGAACTAGCTCCTTCCATAATGCTTTGCACTCATTAGCTTCTCCAGAGATTTCCAAATACACAGCTGTAGAGCACAACACTAACCTAAATATAAACCTATACATAGAAACTTTCCCCTAGTCCTTACTCCTGCATTGCAGAAGGAGGAAGGATGTAGGTTTGCAGAGGAGGATAGACTCAGATCATATAGATCAGTACACAGCTTTCCTAACTTAGACGATCCAGTCCATTCTCTTGAACCTCAAGGAAACGGTCCTAAGTAAAACTTCTTGGGTTGTTAAGAAAATCCAATATAAAATTCCCTGGATATCACATCTGACTCAGACAGTCTTGTGAGGCTGCATGACAAAGTCTAAACAACGAGGCCCAAAGTGCAGCTGCAAAAAAAATCAGTTACTTAAGCATTTGCAAGAAAGGCCTTGGAGACAGCTAAGGCTCTAACAGAATAAGCTTTTGGAGGAACAGGACGCTATCAGCCATACTCTTCACAACAAAATTTGATGCAGTCTGTAAACCAGTAACCGAGTGTCAGCATAGAGATTTGCTCCCTCAACTTGTTTTGAGGTATATAAAATGAAAACCAATTAGCATTTCTGAACTGTTTAGTTCTGTGCTAGCAAAATCTCAGCTGACAGTGGACATCTAAACAATGGTGATGATGTGTTTTATAGTGGGACACCCTGTTATTACACAAAAGTTTCATAGCAAATTTTCAGAGGGAACAATGATACAGCCTTTCCAAGGCAGGTCCCAATGGTTTTAGTTTATATGCCTTTACTGCTACTTTCAGACATTTTGTATTATACTGCATTTTCATTTTCGGTGCTGTGATGAACTTTTGCTCGGTAAGCAGAGTACAATAATTACCTAAAATATTTCTTTGAGTTGTCAATATATCAGAAGTGAAATTCCCTTATCACCAGAATAAAAATATATGTATTTTTTCAGTTGTAAAATGCTGTGGGTAAAATGCCATGCTTTCATGTGGTTAAGGCTGTAAGGTCAAATTCATAGATGTGCAGCACTGGATGTTCTGAAATTATAATTGCAGTTTTAGGTGGATTTTGTAGGAAAACACAATACTGTTCTCAGCTGAAAGTTTCAAAATGAGATGTCAAACTGGTCAGAGATAGAGCCTTTCAAAGACAGGACCCAGTGACTTCAGTACAATTGCATGTATTGAGGCAATTTGACATGTTGGTTTACATTTGGTTTTCATTTTGGGTGCTATGGTACTCTAAATACAGTAATGGCTAAAATACTTGTTTATTGATTTATCAATACATCAACAGTAAAAATATTACTTCTCCTGAATCCAGATTTTTTTTTGTCACTGGACTTGCCCCCCAGTTAGCAGTCATATGTAGTAAAATACATCATAAGGATATAACATTGCGTACGTGTCTTTACACCTGGAATCCTCATCTAGCTGAGGATTATGATATAGTGTTCTAAGAAATTTACTATACTGCTACTTCTGGTTACAAAGAAGTGGTTTATTAAAAAAGACCACAGTAAAGAACTTCTCGAAAGCCGACTTCACACTTCTAAATACTAGTGTGGTCTCCTTTAAGGCCCCCGAGCCAGCGGAAAACAGTACTCAAGCCGATGAATCACTTACAAATGCCTTCTACCAGCACCTGCAGGACTGCATGGATAAGGCAATCCCAAGCAAAACAAAGACTCTTTGTACCAAAGGCAAGCGTCCAGTCTGGTGGACCCCAGCCATAAACAAACTCTACAACAAAAGGAGGAAGCTACTACAAGATAGAGCAAAATCCTTAAAAGGTAAGACACCTTTGATCACTATAAGTAAAAAACTAAGAGCTCTCATAAAAATCATCCAAAGCTAATTTTGAGAGAAAAATAGCTAAAGACTCAAAAGACAATCATAAGGCCTTCTTTAGCTATGTTAGAAACCTGGGAGGAAACTCCCAGATATGCTCAGAACTAGTTCAAAATTATGTGAAGATTACTGATCCTACAGACATTGCCAACATACTGGCTGACAGGTTCAGTGCAAACTCCCCTCCCCAAAAGGAGAGATATCTATACCAAACGATTGCAGCCCCCCAAACATCTCTAACGCCCAAGTGAGAACTGCTCTCCCCAAAGCAAAAAACACAGCATCCATGGGACCTGATGGTGTCCCTGGCTGTGTGCTCCACGAACTCAACGAGGAATTAAACCCACAGCTAGGACAGCTGTTTAATCATAGTCTCACCTCTGGATACGCACCCAGGAGTGGCGCACTGCAACTGTGGTCCCACTTCACAAAGGCGGTGCCTCCACCGATCCTGGAAATTACCGCCCATTAGCTTGACAAGCCTTATCTGCAAAGCCATGGAGAGGATCATAATGGACCTCATAAATAAAGACATAGGGAATTTGCAGACTTTGGATCCAACCCAGTTTGGCTTTGTCAAAGGCAGATCATGCCTTTTAAACTTGGTTGACTTTTTCGAAACAGTCACCAAAGCCATTGATGAGGGAAAGGCAGTCCATACAGCCTACCTCGATCTGGCAAAGGCCTTCGATACAATACCCCACTCCGGGTATCATTGAAAAACTCATCAGCTTAAATGTTAACCCATACATCACAAGATGGGTTGCAAACTGGCTGAGTGACAGAACCCACAGGGTCAGAGTTGCTGGCGCCATGTCAGACTCAAAGCCTGTCACAAGTGGTGTCCCACAGGGCTCAGTCCTGGGCCCACTCTTGTTTGGCATCTACTTTTCCAAAGTACAAGCAAACACAGGAGGGTTATGGCTGACAAAGTTTGCAGATGACTGCAAACTGGGCCATAGTCGAAAACACATCTGACACAGATATCCTTCAGAAGGGTCTCACAGAGACGGATAGCTGGTGCCAGAGCCATGGCCTAAAGTTAAATGCCAAAAAATGCATAGTCATACCCTTCGGGAAAAACAAGGTTACCCCTAGCTACCATATAGGCGGCAATCCACTGAGCACAGAAGAAGTTATCAGGGACCTGGGGACCCAGGTTGACAGTAGCCTGTCATTCGACACCCATGTAGCTAAAGTAGTTAGAAAGACCTTCTACATTGCCCACCTTATCATGAAGGGATTCACATCTATATCAAGGGAGGTCATAGTCTCCCTGTACTCATCACTCATCACACCAATGATTGAGTACAATGCCCCATTCGGAATGTATCTGACCCGACACTTGCAGCAGCTGGAGAGGCCACAAAAGTTCCTCACCAAAAGGATAAAGGGTCTCAAAAATCTGTCCTATGCTGCCCGACTGAAAGAACTCCAGCTCTATTCAGTCGCTTACCGCTTGCTCAGAGGTGACCTTTGCCTGGCATACAAGGCCATGTCAAACCCAGATTTGATGAATATGCTTCACCTCAAAAAATCTAGATCCGTCAGAGCCACAAGGGCGGGAGACTTAAACCTCGACACGGCTATTAATAGGACGTGCTGGAGGGATAGATTCATCACCCAAAGACTCCCTATGCTGTGGAACAAAATCCCGGTATATGTGAGGCAGAGCACCTCGCTGGCCTTGTTCAAGAGAAATCTTGACCAATGGATGGGAGATCGCAGATATACCCCAGGGATTACCTCAGTGTCACTGCTCGACAGAGGCACAGCAAAATAATGGGTATAGTTCCCCATACTAAAGGGGTGGCGTAAGCCACAAAACTATGGGCTAGGCTTGTAAATGCCCTCGGGCAGATAGCCTAGTATGAACCTATGAACCTATTATTGTTAGTGTGGGTAAGGGTGTGCACACACAACAAAGTATTAGTTTAAGGGTGTGCACACTTATGCAACCAGCATATTGTACATTTTTTATTTTTTTATATTTTTTTCCCCTAACAGATTTGTTTTTCAATTGAATTGTACATGTTATAGGTCACATTAATGGTGGGAAAAGTTTTGAAATTATTTATTGTGGTCTCATTTTTTTACATCACAAAAACCTGGCATTTTAACAGGCGTGTGTAAACTTTTTACAGCCACTGTATATATACATTATATATTATATACAGAGAGAGAGAGAGTGAGCTTTAGTTTCACACCTGCTGTCACTGTAGCCCCCCAAGTGGTCACCTTTTTCATAGCTCCCCTACCCCATCTATCTGCTTTCCAGACCACGACCCCATTTGCAAATTCCTGGATCTGCCATTGAAGATCTCATGGAAACTTTGATGTGTATTGGGAAGAAAGGTGGCATCTGCATACTCAAGATATGGTAAATACCTTCAATCAAAACATCACTTTGGTATGTACAGTAAAGGCTAAAAATACTTTTTTCACAGCTGCCCTACCCAATCTATCTGCTTTTGCGACCGCCACCCCCCTTTGCAAATTCCTGGATCTGCCATTGAAGATCTCATGGAAAATTTTATGTGTATTGGGAAGGAAGGTGGCATCTGCATACTCACAAGATATGGTAAATAACCTCAATCAAAACATCACTTTGGTATGTACAGACCTTGAGTTAATGAACAGTGTTTGCAAAAGCTTATGACATATTTGAGATATTGCATATATTTGTGTTAATAAAACAAAAATGGAGTGACACTATCATGTTTGGGGGATATGAAAGCAGGAAGCGTTAGAAGAAAAATAATGTTGCACTCAACTGGAAGAGACGTATACAGACATAGATAAGTATCTGCTGGAGATGAACAGTATTAATATTTACAATATTCTAACATTGAGCAGAATATCTTGAGAATGACAGGTTATGTATGAGGAAGAAAGTTGCCTTTTAAAAGATGAAATGATCTTCTTGGCATACAAAGTAAAATGGTCAACATGGGATATACAAGGCTGGAGTTTTCAAGGAGTGTTTGCAAAAAGTTATGGAAAATATGAAATTTTTCATATCTACACAGAAATGGAATGTGATACTGTTATGCTGAGGATGGCATATGCAAGCAGTGGGTTTTAGTTAAAAAAAGTTATGTCTTACCATAACATTCCATCTGTGTTGTTTATCTTCTTTCATTCATCACTGATGGATTCGGTTCTGAGCCCTCGGAACCAGGTCGGCCTAGTACCAAGCTTGTGCAAGCCAAAAGCTCTTGCGCTAAGCTTCTAACCACAATGCCCTTCTCCCTGTCACCTCAGATCAAGTTTGCCAATATTGTAAAAGTAAAGCAGAGGCCATTTCTAAGCAAATGCCTTAAGATACCACTTGGACCCAAACTATCCGCCAGGAGCCTTTGGTGGGGGAAGGAGGGTGGGAAGTGATGAATGAAAGAAGATGAACAACACAGATGGAATGTTATGGTAAGACATAACTTTCTTTATCTGATGCTGTTCATCTTCTTTCCATTCATCACCGATTGGACAGAATCCCCAGCTACCTTATCATCCTCGGGTGGTCCTTATGAAAGAACGTTCCTGAGAACCATTGAGCCAAAGGCAGCTCTTCCTCTGGAGACCACATCCAATTTGTAGTGATTGATAAAAGTGTGGGGTTTGCCCCATGTGGCTGCTGCACAGATGTCATCCATAGATGCCCTGGAATGGAAGGCTACGGAAGTTGCCATAGATCTGGTGGGATGGGCTTTAATATTCTGTGGCATAGGTTCTTTTGCAAATGAATAAATGAAACGTATGCAGTCCTTTAGCCATTTCGATAAAGTGACCTTGGAGACAGAGTTCCCATTCTAGGCCCAGGAAAGGAGATGAACAGTTGATCAGTCTTACGTATTTTTTGGTCCGGTCTAAATAGAATCGCAATTGCCTGTGTACATCAAAGGAATGTAGGCAGTATTCTCCTTTATTAGAAACATTTGGGAAAGATACTGCAAGATCAATAGACTGATTGATGGAAAACTCAGAAACAACTTTGGGGAGAAAGGATGGGTTCGACCGAAGTGGTACTCTGTCCTTATGAAAAATTAGGTAGGGTCTTTTGGTGCACAATGCCTGCAACTCTGAAGCTCATCTGGCTGATGTGATGGCTACCAAGAAGAGAGATTTCCATGACAAGAATTTTAGGTCACAATTCGCTGCGGGTTCAAAGGGTGGGGATTGAGTCAAAGACTGGAGAACTAGCATGAGGTTCCATGGCTCTATAAGCTGTCTGATTGGAGGTCTAATGTGAGATACACCTTTGAGAAAAGTTTTACATAAACGCACTGATATGAGTGGAGTACCATCCAGTCCATTATGATAATTTGAAATTCCTGCCAGATGTACTCGTATGGTAGACGCTGCGGCTCCATCTTCAAAAAACTTAAATATTGTAAGACCGCTGTGACTGGAGCTGAATACGGATCTAGCATCCTTTCTTTTGAACAAATAGAGAACCTTTTTTATTTGTTCTGGTATAGTCTTCTGGTGGATGGTTTATGAGAAGTCAGAATGACATCACGAACAGGAGAGGGGAGGTCATCCTGCCTGGCAACTAGCGGAAGTGGAGAAACCAAGCTGTCAGCCTGAGACTGGACAGATTTGGATGAGTCAACCCTTGGGGGTAGATCAGATCTGGAATAGGATCCAGAATCCACGGTGGGTACAACAGATGAGGCTGAAGGAAGGGGAACCAAACTTGCTGAGGTCAAAATGGGGCTATGAGGATCACCTTGCATTTCAACCAAATGGCTTTTTTTATGAACTGTGGAATCAGAGGAATGGGGGGGGATAGGCATAGAGAAGTCCCATGGGCCAATCGTGAATCAGAGCATCCCTCGGGGACTCTACTTTGAGGGGGAATAGGGCAAAATAGCTGCATTTGTTGCTGGAAGGGGAGGCAAAGAGGTCACAGCAAGGCCGGACCCAACGGCTGAAAATTTCTGCCACTACTCCAGGATTGAGAGACCACTCGTGGGGCAAGAGAATACATCTGCTCAGCTTGTCCGCAATCATGTTGCAGCCCCCCTGGGATATGCGTTGCTATCAGAAATATGTAATCTATCGCCCATTGCCAAATTCTCATGGCCTCTCGACACAGGGGGTAGGATTTGGTTCCTCCTTGCTTGTTGATATACCAGACTACTGACATATTGTCTGACTGAACTGCAATTGTTCCAGAGGGGAGGACCGGATGGAATTCTGGGAACGCTAACAGCACCACTCTCAGTTCTAGAACACTGATATGCAGGTCGGCCTCCAGTGTGGACCATGCGCCTTGGACTGTCTTTCCCCTGGAAATGCCCCCCCCCTATCAGGGAAGCATCCGTGGTCACAATGGCCTTGGGCTGAGGGGGCTAGAATGGGAAGCACCAAAGATTTGTGTCTGGCCTCATCCACCAAAGAAGGTTCTGTCTGCAAGAGTTGGTTATCTGGATTTGAAAACATAGGGGGTGATGGTTCGGGAACCACAGAGAGAAGCCATTGGAGGATTCACATATGCAGCTTCGTAAGAGGCACTACTGGTATGGACGCTGCCATGGATCCTAGGACCTGAAGAATCTCTCTCACCGAGAGTTTGTTTTGACAGAGTATCACTCAGAGCTGAAGCCTTAACCTTTGAAGTCTGTGAGCTGGGAGTGACACCAGACAGGATCGAGTGTCGAAGACTGCCCTGATGAATTCTATGGGCCGGAGTAAGGTTGGATTTCTCCCAGTGCACAGTTATTCCCAGAATTTCTGCCAGACACAGTGTGTATTGCAGGCCTGTTACCAGAAGATGTTTGGTGGGGGCGGTAAGGAGCCAATCACCCAAATATGGAAACACCCGGAATTCTTGCAGTCTCAAGTGAGCTGTGAACACTGCTATGCACTTTGTGAACACTCTGGGAACTGTAGAAAGACCGAATGGCAGAGCACGAAACTGGTAATGATGGGCTCCTAGTCAGAAGCGAAACAGACTCCTGGAGCATTTGTCCATTTTGATGTGGTAATACACATCCCAGAGATCTATTGAGCACATCCAATCACCCTCTCTGAGAAAAGGGATGATGGACTGAACCATAACCATCTGGAATTTGGTTTGGGTGACATGTTTGTTCAAACTGCTAAGATCCAGAATTGGTCTCCAGTCCCCTGTCATTTTTGGCACCAAAAAGAATCTTGAGTAAAATCCGGATCAGCATTGGTCTAGTGGGACTAGTTGGATGGCTCTTTTTTGATGCAGCTTTCTTACTTCTGAAGCTGCTTCTTCCCTCTGACTGGGTGGAAAGTCTGGAAATTTTTGGATAAGATTTGAGGAGAATGGTGTAACCTCTGGTAATGATGTTCTGCACCCAGTGATCGGTGGTGATAGAGTGCCAGGTAGCTTGGTGCAGAGAGAAACGACCCCCGACTGCTTCCAGAGGCAAGCAATCGGGCATTCTTCAGGAGCGCTGGTAAGGCTGACGAGAGAAGGAGTCCCTGGGGCCTTGGTTGCATGGACCCCCTTTGCCACGAAAGGGGCATCTTCCAGAATTGTTACCTCCTCTGCCTCTGGGGGTATCAACACCACGTGCAGCATGGAAAGGACCCTGAGATTTTTTGTGCCACATCTTCCCACTCCTCTGGTTCCTGGAGAAGGAACGTTGAGGATTGGAAAAACGTAGGCCTACAGCAGACAGGGTCTTGCCGTCCTGCTCATACCTGGCCAGAGTTTCCTCTGGCTTGGAGCCAAACAGGGAAGATACTTCGATGGTCGATTGAAAAAGGAAGATTTGAAGGGGTCCGTGAGGTCACAAATGCGCATCCAGGTGCGACGCCTCATAACTATGCCTGAACCCGCTGCTCTAGCTGTTCCTTCAGTTGCGTTTGAAAGCAACCTCATGGATGAATTGGAGATCAATTCCAGGGATGCAAGCTGCGGGGCAACTTTGTCCCTCACCTCATTAAATACCTGCCCTGCGAGAGTTCCAGACAGTTCAGAAATAAAGTCTCTTTGGAGACTCGTAAAATGTGCCAAGTAGTTCAGTGACCGTATGGCAAAGTTCGCTGATGCAAAAACTCGCTTTCCCAATCTGTCCACAGTCCGGGACACTCTGTTGGGCAGGTGGACAGTTGCACTCTCTTCAGCTAGATCCTTTTTAGTGGCCACCGCCACCACCATAGCATCAACTGGTAAACCTCTGGACCAATGTGGATATTCCTCGGGTGGGGAGAGAATCTTGTCGGGTCTCTGAGGGATCGCCTCAAGAGAGTCAGGGTTCTTCCAAGCACGCTGCACCACTAGCTGAACTAGCTCGTCTGCAGGTGGGGTCACCTAAGAGGTAGAAGGCCGGGCACGGAAAGCCTGCAGGATCACGGGCTCCTCAGAAGAAGGATTAGTGGGCTTCCAGTCAACCCTCTGCTTCAGCATTTCAAGGATGTCTCCGAAGTGTTTTTATTAGAAAATTTGCTACGTTTCCACAAGATTGATGTCGTTATAGCTTGTGAAACATGGTTAAAGAATAATGACTGGAAACCAGTTCTGTCAGGTTATAAATGTTTTTACTGTAACAGACATTCTAACAAAAAAATCAGGTGGAGGTGTTATGATAGACATTAAAGATAGCTATAAGACTTGTGATTATTACATGTTCAATGATAATACCAATACTATAGACTGTGTAACTGTGACAATAAAGACAACCCTGTAACATATAACAATTGTTGGAGTGTACAGACCACCAAAGTCAAGTGCAGATGACCTAAAGGAATTCATACATTTCTTACATGAAACACAGGAGGGAAGAATAATATTAGCTGGGGACTTAAATTTACCAGAAACAGACTGGAATAATACTGATTCAACAACGTTAGTAAAAAAATTATTCACAGAGTATATTCAGGAACAACAAATGCTTCAGATTGTAAAAAGACCTACCAGGGGACGGAATATACTAGATATTGTTTGTGTTCCTAAAGAAATTACTGTAACTTCAAGTCAAGTTTTGCCACCATTGATGTGCAGTGATCATGGGGTCATAAAGGTTAATTTGTTGCTAGATAATTCTGCCAAACTGAAATCTAAGCCAATGCACAGAAGGTTAATTACAGATTATACGAAAGCAAAAAAGTTGCTATATAAAACTAACTGGAGTGAGGTGTTCAGTGGAAAAACAGAAGATGGAATGTGGAAAGTTTTGAAAAAGAAATTGAGTGCAAAAAGTAAAAAAATTGTTTAACATCAGGATCTAGGCACGTAACATCAGGGGGGTATATTTCCCTAAGAACAAGATACCCGATTAAGGTGAGAGACAAAAAATATAAGAAATGGAAGAGAGGACGAACTACAACTTTGAAAACTGAAATAAACGAGCTGGACAAACAGAATTAGCATAGTGTTAGACAAGATCAAGAAAATTTTGAAGAAAATTTATATAAAGATATTGAGCATAATAGGAAACCTTTTTATAGATACATAAGATGTGGAAGGAGTAAAGATACACAAACTGATAAACTGTGTCCAGATTCTAAAATTTATTCTCAGACACAACAGATTACAGATCTTCTTCATCTTTCGGCTTTTTCTCGGTTAAGGGTCGTCACAGTGGATCATCTGTCCGCTCATGATTGGCAGTGGAGTTTTACGGTGTTGAGTTGCTAGCCTGGCGCCCAACCTTCCACAGAAGGCACACACACACACACACACACACACACACACACACACACACACACACACACACACACACACACACACACACACCTAGGGCCAGTTTAGAGTGTCCAATCCACCTACTGCATGTCTTTGGGATGTGGGAGGAAACCAGAGCACCCATAGGAAACCCACGCGACCACAGGGAGGACATGCAGACTCGAGCCGAGAATTGAACCGGAGAACCTCTTGCTGTGACAAAATCTTGTGCAAAACAGTTTGGCTCCACAAAAGGGGTGGTAAGTTGTCCTAGTGACATCCAGGTAACCCCAGATACTGGAATCAAATTAGATTATATTGAAAAAGAGCTGTGCAAACTGGATCAAAACAAAGCACAGGGAGGAGACGGAATAAGTAACAATGATTTGAAAACAATTAAGCAAGAACTTACACTGCCATTACATCTATTATTCACTAGGTCATATAAATATGGGGAGATTCCTCAAGACTGGAGACATGCACTTATTAAACCTATCTTTAAGGGAAAGGGGAGTAGGACAAACCCAGAATCATATAGACCCTTAAGTCTACTTTCATGTTGTGGATAAATAATGGAGAAGGTAATACTGGATAAGTTATTGTCAGAACTGGATAGGTTGGGACTTGAAACCATACAACAGCATGCATATGTTGAAAATAGATCTATTACCACCTGTAATATGATGTTCTATAACAATATAACAACAGCTATGAATGAAATATTGTGCTATGATGTGATTTATATAGATTTAACTTCAGCATTTGACAGGGTCATTCACAAAACACTGATCAATAAATTAGTACAACTATGTATTGATGTACTGTTGATAAGATGGGTAGCTGCATGGCTTACAAATAGGACATAGCAAGTATCACACACCAACTGGACAGGTGAAATCCTTGGTTACAGTCAAGGTGTCCCACAGGGTTCTGTACTAGGCCTTACTTGTTTAGATTGTATCTTTCAGACCTTACTTTTTCATCTGAGGTGTTCTACAGTCTATATGCTGACAACCTGAAATTGGGTAAACTGATTACAAGCGTTACAGATAAGGCATGTCTGCAAAATAATTTGACTAAATTGACCATTTGGGCACAGGAGAATAATATGTTGATAAATACATCAAAAACTAAGCATATTAGATTTGGGAGACATAAACTGAAAGGTGAATATTTAATACAGCACACAGTGATTGAAACTGTAGACTCATTTAAGGACCAGGGTATATGGGTAGATTCAGCTATGAGTTTTTCTAATCATATCAACCAATTGGCTAATGATAGTTATAAAACTATAGGTTGTATAAAAAGATTTATAAAGTCTAGGAAATCAAACATAATGAAGTAATTGTTTGTTAGTTACATTAGACCCAAACTTGAGTATGGAAAGTACAGTTTTGTACCTACCATAAATGTAGATGTTCGAGGATTCCATTGCTGCAGTCCTGACTATTGGGTATAGTCCGCGTCCAGTCGGCCCGAATACCAGAGTATAAGGCTGACGTCGGTCAGGGCGCATTAGACTGACGTCAGTACGTCAGGGTACTAATGCGCATGACCGACGTCATATCCTCAGTCTTTTCTTGCCCCAGATGTCAGAAGACCCTAAAAAGACAAGTCCCAAAAAACCTGCACCAAAAACATGTACAATATATACAACAATATATACAAAAATATAAGCATGTAAACTCACCTACACAACCACCCCTAAATACAGAGGGAAGGAGGGAGGGTAAATTGGACTGCAGCAATGGAATCCTCGAACATCTACATTTATGGTAGGTACAAAACTGTACTATGTTCTTCGTCTTCCATTGCTGCAGTCCTGACTATTGGGTAGAATCCCAAAGCAGAGGTAAGGGAGGCTGGCAAATTATAAAGAAGTAGGAGCTGACAACATGCCTTGCAAAACAGCTGTGGCAAAACCAGCCCTAGACTTAGAGTAGATAGGAAGGTGATAATGCTTAGAGAAAGTATGCACTGAACTCCAAGTAGCTGCTTCCAAAATATCCTTAGTTGCCACCCCCCTTAGAAATGCTGTTGAAGTGGCCGTAGCCCTAGTGGAATGAGGCCTAATCCCAGCTGGAATCTCCTTGCCATGATGGGAATAACAAAATGCAATGCAAAAGCCAATCCACCTAGAAATAGTTTGTTTTGACACAGGCTTGCCCTGTGAACTCAAAGCAAAAGAAACAAACAACTGCTGAGACTGCCTAAAATCCTTAGTCCTGCTTAAATAGTAACGCAATTGTCTGTGTACATCTAAAGTGTGCAAAATCTTTTCCCCTTTATTTTGAGGGTCTGCAAAAAACGTAGGCAAATGAATAGTTTGGTTTAAAGCCACACTAGAAACCACCTTAGGCATAAAAGAAGGATTAGTACGTAATGATACCCTATCCTTATGGAAAATCAAAAAGGGCTCTACTGCCATAAGGGCCTGCAACTCAGACACCCTTCTTGCAGAAGTAATAGCCAACAGAAAAGCAGTCTTCCATGACAAGTATTTCAATTCAGCAGTAGCTGCAGGCTCAAAAGGTTGTAGAGTAAGTTTTTCCAACACAAAATTGAGATCCCAAGCAGGAGTAGGAGCTCTACGTGGGGGTCTTATATTCTTTGCCCCTCTAAGAAACTGCTTGAACAAAGGATGCGAAAACAAAGGTGGGTCACAATCATAGTGAGCTGAAATTGCTGCAGCATGAATCTTAATGGAAGAGAAGGACAAACCTTTGTCCAATAATTCAGTAAGATATTGAAGAGCCACACTCAAATTAGGCTCAGAAATCTCCAAATTCTTTGCTGTACTCCAAAATAAAAATCTCTTCCATTTTTCTGCGTACACTCTCCTTGTACTAGGTCTTCTAGCTTCCATAATCACATTTAAAACTTGTTGAGGAAGTTGAGACCTGCTGTGTTTCAACACAGAATATGCCAGGCTGTTAGATGAAGAGAGTGAAGCTTGACATTGAGCAGATGACCGTCCTTCTGAGATAACAGATGAGGAATCAGAGGTAAAGGCCATGGAGGCTTCTTTACCAGACTCCATAGTAGTGGGTACCAGTGTTGCCGAGGCCAATCTGGAGCTATCAAAATCATCCTTGGCCTGTCTTGTCTGACCTTTAATAATACCTTTGGAAGAAGAGGCAGAGGTGGAAAGGCATACACATGAAGGTTTTTCCAACTGAAAGACAGAGCATCCACTTTCCAAGCTGTATGATGAAACCCCTTTGTGCAATACTTTGGCAGCTGGTGGTTTAGTGGAGAAGCGAACAGATCTATGTCTGGAGTTCCCCATGACACTGTCAGTTTCTGAAATACATGAAGATCCAGTTTCCACTCGTGGGGATCCATGATTTGTCTGCTTAACACATCTGCTAAGGAGTTCTGTGCTCCTGGCAGAAACCTTGCCTGAAGAGTTAGTTGCAGGCTTAGCGCAGTCTCCCATAAAATCATTGCTTGCCTGCATAGAGGATAAGAATGTGTTCCCCTTGCTTGTTGATGTACCACATGACAGTTGTGTTGTCTGTTAGAATCAACACCTGCCCTGGAAGAAGTAACTCCTTGAAAGCCATTAATGCAAACTGGACTGCTAACATCTCTTTCATGTTGATATGTAGATGCTGTAGTCTGGCAGGCCACTTGTCTTGTATCCACTTTCCATTTAGATGAGCTCCCAAGCAATGTCCGAGGCATCTGTCGTTAAGATCTGACTTGCCTCTGGCCGGGTCACAGAGAGTCCCTTGTTTAGGTGACATTCCTGAGCCCACCACAAGAATTCTTTTGAAGGCAAGGTATTATTTGAATGACAGTGTCCAAATCCTGGCAGTGCTGTGTCCATACATTTTGAGATACCATTGTAGCTTCCTCATATGCAGTTTGGCATTGGGAAGCACCAGAATACAAGATGCCATGAACCCTAATGCTTGAAGGACTGTCCTTGCAGTCAGCACGGACTGATGAGATAGTTGATGGAAGTAAAGTGACAGACTCTTTTGTTTGTCCGGGGTTAAAAAGGCCATCTGGGCTGCTGTATTCAGTCTCACACCCAGAAAGCACATGTCTTGAGAGGGTACTAGACTGGACTTTATTTCGTTCACAGAATACCCTAGGCATCTTAGCACTGCTATAACATATTCCAGATGCTGCAGAAGATCTTCCTTTTCTTGAGCCAGAATCAGGCAGTCGTCCAAGTAAGGATAGATTTGAATTCCTTGAAGCCTGAAGTAAGCTATCACTGGAGCCAGAACCTTTGTGAATACTCTGGGCAGTAGATAAGCCAAAGGGCAATGCAGAGAACTGATAATGAGAATTTCCAGCTCGAAACCGCAGATACTTCCTGCAACTTAGCCTTATAGGCACATGAAGGTAAGCTTCCTTGAGATCTAAAGTTACCATCCAGTGATCTTTGCCCAGCAGAGGTAAAAGCTGTTGTAACGTCAACATCTTGAACTTGGGAATGTCCAAAACGTGTTGAGGAGAGATAAATCCAAAATTGGTCTCCACGTGTTTCCCTTCTTTGGTACAAGGAACAGGCGAGAATAAAATCCTAGGCCCCTTTCTGATACAGGGACTGGCTGAATGGCCCCTATGTGAAGTAACTGAGAAACTTGCTTGTGAGCCTCTTTTCTTTGTGGAGGAGGAACGTCTGGCATGCCTTTGAAAGGGGCATTGTATGGAAATAAAATCTGTAACCGTGGTGAATGATATCCAACACCCATTTGTCTTGAGTAATTAAATCCCAATTTTCTTTGAAAAGAGACAGTCTTCCTCCCAAAGGAGCTGCCAAACGTGAATCTGCTGGCAGCTGAAAAGACAGGTCATTGGGTCTGTTTACGAAAGGACTGACCCCTGCCCTCACCAGAAGTCTGAGCAGGTGAACTCCTGTTCTAGGCCTAAAAGAACCTTGAGCCCTGCCCCTACCACGTCTAGACCTACCCCTAGACTGAGAATCATAAGCAGGATATGTCCACCCCTTAGCAGGCCAATTTCTACTAAACTTTGGAGGCTGCACCTGCAAAATATCTTTAACAGTTTGCATAGACTTAGCTTTGTCCTCCATTTTCTTTAAAACTGCTTCCACAGGCGATCCAAACAACACATCAGACTGTAAAGGAGCATCCAAAATCCTTGTCTTAACATGCTCAGCTAAATTCTGATCCTTCAACCAGGCATGCCTGCGAAGAACAGAACTGGTAGCAGCCACCCTCGAGGAGGCCTGTACAGCATCAAAACCACATTGCAAAGAATGCTTACCCACTTGTTCAGACACGTGAACCAAATCCAGCAACTCTTTACACTCAATACCTTCCGCCAAAGCATCCACCTTAGATTTCAATTGTGAAAGGAGATAATTCTGATATTTTAGCATGTGAAACTGACAATTCAATGCTCTCATGGCTAGAGTGGAAGAAGTATACACTTTCTTTCCCCACCTATCCAAAGCCCTTGCCTCTTTATCAGTGGGAACAGGATTTTTAACCACAGAAGCCTTTACACCCTTAGGCCCTTGAGAAATAGTTTCTGGGTCCGCCCTAGGACTCTTAAACAAATATTTATGAGCTTCAGGCACCCTATAATACCTATCAGGCTTAACAGGAGCAGGAGGCAAAGAGTCAGGGTTCAGGGAAGCCTCTGCAAAAACATCTTCCACCACATTCAACACAGGAGGAATAGCTAAAGGCCTATGCTGGGGTAAAACAAGAATTCCCTAAGCCTTTTCCTGGAATCAGAGTAATCCTGGCCTTCCCATTTAAAGTGCTCCCTCATGGAATGCAGAGTCTCTGAAAATGAGAAATCCTCAGGCGGAGAAGCTGTAGGAGTGGAATCATCCACATCAGAATCAGAATAAGTAGGATACTCCTGCATATCTTCCACAGAAGATTCTGAAGCCTCTGAACACTGTTCAAAACTATCAAACTCCGGTTCCACCCTAGGCCTCTTATCAGGCGGGGGCATAGAACCCCTAATCATAGTAATCAAATCTTCTGCCATTTTAAGCATATGTTTCTTAGGAACAGAACCCGAAATGCTAGGAGAAGCCCCCACTGAAGCTGAACTAGGCCTACCTCTCAAAGAAGTTTTGGCAACAGAAGGAGAGGCTCTAACTACCTTGGGAAGAGAGGGAAGAACAGTCACCTGAGAAGCCGCCTCAGCCTGGCCTACCTCCTGAGAAGGCACATCCTGTAATAGTATAGTTTCTGCCTGGGACTCCATGGAAACTCCTGGCAAAACCTCCGGCTCCACTGAGCCTTCTAAAGAACCGACGTCCGGGACTGCCGGTTCATCAACCCTAGGCTTCACTGTTTTATCCTTGCGCTTCTTGGAGAGGCCGGAGCATCCGACGGCATTTTATAATTGCAACGCTTCCCAAACACTAACCTGGCACAGTCTAACCTCCTCTTAATAGTGCGTTTGTTAAACCTAGCACAAGAGCGGCAACCAACAACGTCGTGCTCAGGCCCTAAACAAGGTATACACAAGGTATGATAATCCCTATGAGGTATCTGTTTCCCACAAGAAATACAGTTATTCACTTTTTCTGACATCCGGTAAAATACTGAGGCAAGAAAAACCAAAATGTTCCCCAACGGGGTACTTAGCCAACTCTGTTTCGGTCTGAAACTCCGGTTTCGGAAATATTTCAGAACGCCAACCTGCACTCGCAAAACTGCTTCTGCATCGGACCATGCGGCAAAAAAAGACTGAGGATATGACGTCGGTCATGCGCATTAGTACCCTGACGTACTGACGTCAGTCTAATGCGCCCTGACCGACGTCAGCCTTATACTCTGGTATTCGGGCCGACTGGACGCGGACTATACCCAATAGTCAGGACTGCAGCAATGGAAGACGAAGAACATCAACAATATGGAAACCCTATAGGAAAACAAGCATGAATAAACTGGAAAGAGTACAGCGGAAATATACTAAGGGCATCCATGGATGTGAAAATCTAAGTTATTACGAAAGACTAAAATATCTGAACTTGTACAGTGTCTCTTACAGACATTTAAGAGGATATCTTATTCAGGTATATAAGGCATTTAGGGACAACTAAGGCATTTAGGGACAACTACCTCTGGGAATGTTTGGAGTTATCAAAAAGTACTAGAGAATCATCAGATAACCTATGTGGAAGATTCTATAGGAATGAGAAGTGTACTACTTGGTTCTCTGACAGAGTAGCTAATGCTTGGAAGAGACTACCAAATTACATTAAAGCAAGTACTAGTTTAGATATTTTTAAGAACAGCCTGGACATTTATTTTGGGAACAAGTGTTTTGGTGTATTGGCAAGCTAGAAGGGCTTTAATGCCCGTGCTTGAAACATTTGTATGTATGTATGTATATCATCAGGAGGTGACTGTGGGGACCCTTCACCATCATCGAAATACATGTCCTCTGTAAGAGACTCCTGAGGTGAGTCTACTTGCTTCCTCTTGCACGATCTCTTCCGCAGGGGCTCCTCAGTGGGGGCTTCCGAGGAGGACTCGGAAGAGTGGCACCCTCTACAGGGGGGATCCTGTGGCTTCCCTGCCCGGAGTCCCGGGGGGGTGGCCTGTGGCAGATTTAGCTCAGAGGGAGATAACTGGGGTTCTGATGTCAGCGGAAAGCTTCCAGCAGCAACAGCCCTCTCCATCCCACGGAAAGCAGGTCTGCCCAAAGAGGGATGGGAGCCCGGAACCAAGAAGGAAAACCTGAGAACTGGAGTCACACCCCGCTCCACCGAACCCGCTCCCAAAGAAGGAGCCTCAAGCAGGATCGGAGCAGACAAGGGTCCTGCTACCGAAGACAGAACCGAAGAAACACTCGGGACTGTGCCATCAACTGAAGAGCCCACACCCCAATCACGGGGTTGAGGAAGGACTGGTTCAGTATAAACTAAGGACCAAAGGGACGGTCCCACAGCCAAAGTGAGGTCCACTAATGGCGCCGAGATGGGGGGGGGGGGTTCCAAAAGTGATGTCAGAGCAGAAGGCTTTGGAACTGAGGTGGTCAAAGGAGGAGAATAGGATGGAGTCTGTGGAGAAATCAAACCAAATCCCATAGGGGGATGGATCCTGGAAGGCATGGGCATCCCCCTGGCTGCCAGCAGCTGGTCTACAAGACGCACCACATCAAGTTCTGAAAGACTCCTGGTGGATCTAGTGGATACTCCCGACGGGGGAGTCTGGTCGATCTATGAATGGGCTTATACAACTGGCCTAGAAAAGTGTCTATGGACAGAGAGCATCGGGTTCATGGTGTGGGGTCTACTGGCACTGAAGTCTTAAGTTTAGAGACCGGGAGCAGTAGAGTCAAATCTATTACAGTCAGAGCCGTAAGAGAGCTCGGTGCCAAAGGGGCACTCAGAGCCAATATTGGAGGGTGAGTCATCACTGCAGAGATAGGCATCGAAGGTGTGCACTGTTCCGAAGTCGCAGTAGGCAGGTTTATGGTCGGTGCCAGAGACAGTATTGGTGCCGAAGCCAGGGTCGATATAGTAACAGTTGTAGTGCCTGGAGCAGATGAGATCAGAGCCGACAAAGCAGATTTATGCTTCGAAGAAAGTTTTTGTACCTTAGGTTTGACAGACGTGCCCTGGTCACCCAAGGGTGAAGAGGGAACCAAATGGGACCTTTTTTTAATCTTTCCTAGGAGGGGTTGAGAACTCAGTCGCAGAAAGGGCCTTTGAAAAGGGTGATTTAAGTAGGCCCTTTAGAATCAACTTATTCTTGTGCTTAAGAGTGCGCTGGCTAAAACTTTGGCAAATTACACAGGAAGGCTGTGCCGAAAGATGTGGCACCCCCAAGCAATAAACACAATCATCGTGAGAGTCACTGTTCGGAAGTTTACCATTACACGAAGTACAGTGCTTGAAACCTGAAGTATCCTTCTTGTCAGACATCATGACAAAATAACACAACAATCAAAGTCTTCAAATACAATCTTAAAACCTATTTAGTCTAAATCTAAACAAATACACACAGTATCTATCCCAAGAGCAAAAACACACAGCTAAATAGAAAAGGAAGGAATACCACAAGGGTAAAGAGAGAGGGCCGTACTATCCAATGATACTTAAAAGATTACCAAATGGGTAGAAGGAAAGAGAAAAGGGGTAAATCTAACTGTAAAAGTGAAGATCAATGAATATAAATCACTAACGACAAGAGAAAACAATTTTCTCACAAAATATCAAAATGTTTCCACTTAGCTGAGAGCTCAGCTGAAACGTGGCTTTAAGGCTACGCAGCAAACAAGATCTGGGGTAACAGGGAGAAGGGCATAGTGGGTAGAAGCTTAGCTCGAGAGATTTTTGGCTGGTGCAAACTTGGTACTAGGCCAACTCAGTTCTGAGGGCTCAGAACCAAACCCATCAGTGATGAATGGAAAGAAGATTAACACCATCAGATCAGATATTATGTTGGTGGATAATGCAAAAGCATTAAGAGATCTAAATGTTCATTAAAAAAGATAATAGTAGACTCAACATTTCCATATATGTACTAATACAGTTAAAATCCTGTAAGATTTATAGGCAAATGCTGACCTCTTACACAAAACATTAAGGCACTCAATTTTTGCCACTCACATTTTCCATCTAACATACACAGCTGTGTTGCTTAATAGTATATCTTTAAAATATTGTGAAAAATATGATATGCATAATTTGCAATTACTGTGCAATATCACAAAACTGCATTGGGCTACCCAGTCTTCTCATTCATCAACTGAAAGCTTTTGAATGGTTCTGCTATGAAATTCCAACTTCCTAGAAGCCAATGAGCTAAAATGATGAAAAAATGCCTGAAAGGCAGAAGGGCGAAAAAAATCCATTTTAAGTGTTTCTGGCAAGGGGCAAATCTCACCCCCCTGCACCTTCCGATAGGGGGTTACCCCCCCAATACCCCTACACACATTCACACTAACTTGAAGACAGAAATCTCTCTAAACAAGTGAATCATTGTCGGTGCACACTTAGAAACCACAATGGCAATGATTTCCTATAGGAAATTCCATTTGTTTTACCACTCAACTTTTTTTTTCTTCTGTGTGTTAATGATGCCTGAGCAATTTCACCTGAAGCATGTGTAGGGGGAGCTCTCTTAGACGGATAAACCATTCGCTCACTGATCACTCTATCATGCATGACTACAAAAATACCTTTCGACTATAATACTTCACATTTTGACAAACAAAATAGCTAGATAGATTCATAAAAGTTACCAAAGGCTGTACACCTTACTGCAACCTTTTGGTTTTCAGAGTCATCCCAATCATAGAACTTTTGCGATAAATTGTCGGATCTTGAGGCAGTCCTGCATTTGTAAAATATCTATGTCTGCACGATTACTGAGACTTGATTTAACTGTAAAGAGCACACTCTCTCTGTGCCTGGGTTTTGAGCTTTTCATGTCTTCAGACCCAATGGCAACTGTGGTAGAGGTACCATATTTGTCAAGGAACATATTACCTTCAGGCACATCCCTACCAAGGAACATATTACCTTCAGGCACATCCCTACCAATCCACAAACAGAACTCCATGAACTACAGATCACTCTAGACAGGATTAATTATCAATTAATGGCTTGCCACATAACACTTGATTTCTCAATGTGTTTTAGATGAAAACTGTATTAGCAAAAACTCTTATCATTTTGTGTGACCTGAATAATTCTAAAAACTGGGACATCTATGCCACCAATGTAAGATATCCCTAAAACTTCCAAGACTTTATAAACAAAAATTCCTTGAGAATTGGTGAACAAACCTACTAGAGGACACAGCAATCTTGGCCTGATTCTTACAAATTTGGCTGCCTCTTACACTACTCCTCGGTTAGCTTCTTCCCCATTAAAGTCTAACCCTAGACTATGACTTTCTCCTTTAAACTCCCAAAAGCCCCTACAGCAAACCCTGGTGAATTCAAGGACTACTTATGTGCCATCCTCAACCTACTCTATGTAGAGATATCAAAATTCACTTTTGACTGCACCACCCCTAACCTTGGCAAAACAACAAGCTTCCCTAAGAAATTCCACACCCATTTAGAAAAAAATGTAGAGATGGCAATTCCTGCCAGAACCAAGTAACCACAGAATATTAAAAAATAAAACACCCTGGTGATTCGCCGGGTCTACTTTAGTTCAGCGAACGATCAGATGATCGAATGCTGTTAGGTCGAACACTAAGTGTCGAACTGGCAAAACAGCGAATGGCCAGAACAGCAAATTTTTTCCCAGGGAAAGAAATCGCTGGGCTGGCCGTCCGGGTTGTGCCGTTTCCTCCACTGTAGTGCGATCTCGGAGTTAGTATACTTAAGTAAGGGGGGTGGGGGCACAGCCCCCTACATGGGGGGGTGTGAGGGGCAAAGCCCCTCACTTTATTTAGTGTTTTTTTTGTTTGTTTGTTTTTTTGGGAACAGCGATTTTTTTCCCTGGGGAATCGCTGTTCTGGTTGCTCGCTGAGTTTTTGAAATTTAAGGGTCGATATAACAACGTTCGATCATTTGATTGTTCGTTGTTATAATATAGACACAATTCGCCAAACACTACAATAAAGAAAATCTATTTACATTTTGCAGCAGATCCAAACAACCCCTCTTCTAATGGAAAATGTCATCTGATGACCATCATGCAATCTGTGTCTTCAGGACTGACCGTGTGGGCTTGGTGATCCTATGTCAGTAATGGCAATCCTCAAAGCATGTGGATGGAAGCACATCCAAGCAACGGAAGTGCATAGATTTCCCTGCAGTAAGATGGTTGCTCATGTCAAAAACCTGGGCAGGGATTACGGCCTTGTTAGAAATGCCCCCATGGTTAGGATGCCAGTGACAGCACAATCTCCATGGCTGCCCAGATGATTGGTCTACCAGCCAAGTCTCACCCTTATGCTGGGGATACAGAGTATTCAGGAATAAGGAGTTCAAAATTGACAGAAAGAGGCATGATGGTAAGGACAGGATTGAAAATAAGGGGATGTGGAGGATGATCATTACAAGAGTAGCTTAGCAAAACTGAATTCCCTGTATAAAATAGGTGCCTACAGCTTCTGAAGGAAGCCATAGAAAATAATATGCTCAGATGAATTAAAATACAACTCTCAAAATGCCTTTCCTGCTTCAGTACTACTGTAACCTCAGATAATGCCCAAATGGTGTGTCCTACCTGTATTCTATATAATGGCGATTATTTATTTATTTAAAAAACAGTGTATTGTTTATTTTTCTGTTAGTCAAACCCCTCATAGCCCTCAAGTCATGACTGATGTATGTCATTATTAACTCCCTTCTTTCCACTTTTACATGGGGTCAGGGTGTCACATCAACAGTAGTCAATGTGACCAAATCACCCAGAGCCAATATTTTGAACTGTCGCGTGGCTTGTATCTATGGCTGTAACAGAACTAAAACACTGTTGTATATCAAAAACCTTCACAAATTTACAGCAAATTAATGTAAACTGTAATCGAATTTTTAGAAATAAAATGGCACTCTCCAAGATGAGCAACTCAGTGCAAAACTAAACCTTTCAAAGGCTAAGGTGATCTGTGTCTGTAACACATTACTCATGAAAATCTTCCAAAAACACATCATCATCTCTAAACCTCCCACCCTAGTGAATGCAATTATTTATTTCCAATATGTTAAACAGGTCCTGGCCAAATGTCTGACATGGCTGGTCTCACTTCACCTTTGTATATACTCTCTGTTAATGTCTACACAGTATTTTTTCCTTAAGACAGTCTCTTTTGACCTTCCCATTTAAAAAGAATCAACAGAGCTATGTTATCAAACATTTCTATGAATCAGTGCATACTATACCTCACTGGTAGATGGTGGCTCCCAAGAGCAGTACTTCCTCCGGGTCCTACAAACAACCGTAATCCTTCCTCTGAAAGATTGAAACACAAGGCACTAGTTAGGTGAAACTACTAAAGGGAAAATGCATGCTCATCATTACCACAAATAAAATATATAATTTCACACTTATATAGAAATACAAGCGCACATTGCGTGATACAATCATTGAATACATAAGAATTTTGTAAACACATTCCTTGCAAACTAATATACTATGGTTAAGACAAGCTAAACAATTGAGATGGACTGGATAAAGATGTATTATGCAAACGTACCACAATTACTGCAATCAAGACAGGACAGTTAAAATCAGAAACCTGGAAAGAAAAAAATGAAAGTTATTTACTTACCATAACACTAGATCTGTGTTGTCTTCTGCCATCTGGCTCAACTTAAGGGCATATCAGATCTGATTGAATCAGGCATTGGCAACTACTTTTAGACTCTCGGATCCAGGGCTCATGTTGCTCCCCTTTACCCATAATTCTCTTCGGCCCACAAAGTACCTCAGATCGAGTTTGCCTACCTTCATCCTAAACATAAACTCACTTTCTAATAAACAAGAGAAAAAAACGAGGGGAGGACACTGTACATGCCTGTATACAAGACAAGGTGCTAGACAGGTCCAATACGGTCTGCAGAGAGCCATAATCATGGCAATTTGGGAGGAAAGGCTGAGCCAGATGGAAAGATGGCAAAACAGATCTAGCGCTATGGTAAGTAGAAAACTTTCATATCCAATGTTGACTTTTCTGTTTTTCTCAACATATACAACAGAGTCCCAAATTACTACAAGCTCCATGGTGGTCTCATGGAAGAATATTCCAGAGGAAGGTAGAACAATGCATGGGATCCAGAGTATAAGTCGAATTTGTAATGAGAAACAAGGATGTGAACTGTTGACCCAGTAGCTACAGCACAAATATCTTTTGGTGCTCTAGCAAAGAAAGCTGCATATCTTTGGAATGCTCTAAGAGTGGACTTTAGATTTGTGAAGAAGAGACAATCCCTTCCCTCTGTACACAAACATAATACAATCAGACAGGCAGATGGAGAGTGTGACCTTACAAACACTGTCTCCCAATTTGGCCCTGAAAAAGGAGAACGAGCTGATCAGTTTTCCTAAAACTTCATGTATAATGAAAATAAAGCCTCAACTGACAATAAATGTCCAGCAAATGTAACAACTCTCCTTTGCAGGAAAAATTTGGAAAGAAAATTGGCAAGTTAATTGATTGGTTAAGGACAGCTTCTGAAGCCACTTTAGGAAGAAAGATAGGATTAGTTCAAAGAGAAACCCTATACTTTTAGAAAATTAGATACAGTAGCTTACATGACAAATCTTGCAACTCTGAAATCCTCCTATCCAAAGTAATAGCCACCAGAAAGATGGTGTTCAAGACAAAAATTTGAGTTCCGGAGATGCTGCCACTTTAAAAGAAGGTCTAGTCAGGGTATAAAGCAATAAAATAATGTCCCTAGGAGGAAACAAGTCCCCTAACAGTGGTCTAAGAAGGTACGTTCCTCAAAAAAAAACATTGTGGAGAATTGTGGTTTATAAATAAAACTGGACTGTTTTAAATCTATCTGCTAGAATGGACATAAAAATGTTATAATCCATATTTAGTACAGATATAGGTCTATATGAGGAATATAGTTCAGGATTTTGACCTTCCTTTTTAATAGGTGTAATTGAGGAAAATTTCCAAGACAGATAAATATTTTCTTGGTGCTGTATATGTATCATGATTTTATACAAGTGAACTATAATTTTTTGAGACAATAATTTATTTAATCTGGAAAAATACTGTCATTTTTAGGAGTTTATTAGGTTTTAAAATTTTTATTTTTTGAATTACTTCCTGAAGTTATATAGGTCTTAATAGGTTCATTTTCTGAGAAGGAGAAATGTTTTTAATAAAAGATTGATCAATTATAGATGTTATATTTATTTCTTCATTAATAACATTTATACTTGGGGAAATATAATAGGACCTGAAGGCTTCTAAAAAATCTTCATTGTCTGTTTAAGATCTGTTCAACACCGGATTTCTTATTTCATTAATATTATTATTTTAATTATTTTTGTGACATTTGTAGATGTTTAGGAAATCTTGAATAAGACGCTACTTTTAATATTTCAATTGCTGTTTTGGTTTTATGTAATATTAATTCATTAAACTTATTACTGACGTGATTTCCTCTTTATTGGAATTAGAAACGTTTTCTCCTTTTCTAAAGGCTCTTTTAGTTTAGTTTGAATGTCTTAACATTTCTTTATTCCAATTTTTTAATTTACGTTTATACCAAGAAAGACCATAGATATAAGCTTTAAAAGAATCTCAAATCATAATTAGAGTAGAATTTAGAATATTAATAAAACTCATAAAATTATCAATTTATACAGTAACCAGGATTTATATTCGTTAAGTCTTGTAACATACACTCAAGGCAAATTTAGTTTAATATTAAAGCATTATGATCAGAAAAGGGACAAGGAATTTTATTAAAAGCAGTTACTTTAAAAATATCTTGAGATACTAAAAATTTATCAGTTCTAGTTTGAGTACCAAAACTGAAAGAATAATGATTAAAATTTAAATAATTTTTTTATCTTTAAAATTAAAGAAATCCTTAATCTTAAAAAGATTCCATCCATAACTTCAAAGATCTAGCTATGGGAAGTAATATAAACTTTGTTAGAATTGGATTCTGAATTATCTAATAAACAACTGAAATCACCTCCTATAATTGAATTTCCATTACAATTATTAGTTACGAAATCAAGATGTTTTTAGCTAATCTAACATTCATACCCACAAACCAATATAAATTAACAAGAGTCCAAATTCTATGTCTATATTTTAAAATAACTAAAGTAAATAAGCTTTCTCATTCTTCATATCTGTATATAATGGGAGGCATTTTATTTTTTTCCAAAGAATGACTACACCTCTTCTCTTACATTTAAAAGAGGATTGTGCTAAGATTATGTATTTATTAGAATTCTAATTGTTACTATTATTTTCATTTAAAAATGTGTTTTGTGAAGAAATACTTTATTTGGGTTAGTCAAATCAAGAAATCTTATTAGATTTGCCCTTTTTAGGACTGTTTAAAGTACTAACATTTAAAAAAAGTAAAATCCATAGAAATTTGTAAGAATGAATAAAATTATAATTTTCTGAGAAATATAAACTAATAAATGTTTGTGATATTATGATTAAGAAAAATATCTCGGGCAAAAGAAAAAAATAACTTAAATATGAAAAGAAAATAAAAAAAAAAATGAATCTGTACATGAAATTCTTACTATTCACCGTCTTTAAGAGATACTGAAAAAATCTGAAGACTCACGATCTCTCACCAACAAAGAAAAAAAATATCAAAATACAGAAACTCTGCAGTACATATGTAAAATGAGAAATCTTAATAAATTGATTAGTAAACAACAAATTAAACATTAAAATATTATCACAACAATCTCCAAGATAGATTAAATGCAATTTTTTCATGCCGTTTACACCATCCTTTTTCTCTCCTCTTTCTTTCTTCGTTCCCTTTTTTTTCCTTTCCTCTTTCTATTTTTCCTCTTTTTTTTCTTTGTCTTTCTTTCCCCCTCCCCTCTCTCCTCTTAAATTTGCTTTTGTCTTTCAAATTTAACTATAACAAATCAGCCTGATGGAAAAGGAGGAATATCACTAAAAATGTGCTAATAAAACTAAATGAATTGTCCTGAGAAATGAAAAAATAATGAAGAAAGGTTATAAAAAAAAGTTATGTACTCACCATAACATTCCATCTGAGTAGTTGTGCTTCATTTGTCTTCAACCTGCGGGTTTCATGGATCCGTATCTGAACCAACTCGGCTGCATATCCAGCATCTGATCAGAGCTCAAAGCTCATCCCCTTACCCATAATGCCCCCCTTCTCCTTCCTCCCTTCAGATCAAATTTGCTGCCCGATCCTATACTCACACCCGACCCAACAGGAGTTTGTCACCACCAGAAAAAAAATTTCTGAACAAAGAGAAGGACAAAAGGGAACCCAGAAGGTGTCCGGTTCTATACTTACATAGCCAACAAACAGTTCAGACATGGCCAGGGGAAGTAGGGGGGATGGTTGAAGTCAAATGAAGAACACCTACTCAGATGGAACGTTATAGTGAGTACATAACTTCTTTAATGGAATGTTATGATGAGTACATAACTTCTTTATCTGAAGTAATTGTTTTCATTTGATCTTCAACCTGTGGGACAGAGTCCCTAGCTACTAAACACCTGGGAGGCCCTCATGGAAGGATATTCCAGAGCACGGTGAAGCCAAAGGATGCCCTGTTCCTGAATACGATGTCCAATTTATACTGTGAAATGAAGGGATGAGATGAGAACCAAGTAGCTGCAGAACAAATATCATCCAACGAAACTCTGGACCAAAAAGCCACTGAAGTGGCCATAGATCTGGTAGAACGTGCTTTCACCTGACCTGGCAGGAAAATCCCCTTGACAGAATACGCCTAAATGATACATTGCAGCCAGTTGAACTTTGACTGTGAACAAACTGGTGCCTTGTTGAAAAATCCCCAATAAGAATTCCAACACCGCAGAAACTGGAGCAGTAAAAGGATCCAATGCATGCTGAGAAGCCCATACAGAAAAACGTTTCCATTTGCTATAGTATACCTTACTGGTGGAAGACTTATGACCCGCCACCAGAATTCTTTTGATGGGAGAAGATAAACCGGGAATCCTGATAATCAGGGGAACTGGAGAAATCAAGCAGTGAGCTTTAGACTGCCCAGGTCTGGATGGGGCATCACTAAGGAATGAGAAATGCGATCTGCAATTGGATCAAACTTTCATGGTGGAGCCACCAGATGAAACCACAGAGAGAGAAACCAGTCTTGGTGAGGCCAGAATGGGGCAATAAGGATCACAAAGCTCCCCAGCCTGTGAGCTTTCTGAAGAAATTTTGGTATAAAGGGTAGAGAAGGATCCAACTTTCATGGTGGAGCCACCAGATGAGACCACAGAGAGAGAAATCAGACTTTGTGAGGCCAGAATGGGGCAATAAGGATCACAAAGCTCCCCAGCCTGCGAGCTTTCTGAAGAAATTTTGGTATAAAGGGTAGAGGAAGGATAAGCATACAGAAGACTGGGACGCCAAGCATGAATCAGAGCTTCTCTGGGGGCTTCCCCCTGAGGGCGATTTAGAGCGGAAAACTCGCTGTATTTCGCATTGAAAAAACAGGTGAATAGATCACAGCAAGGCTGACCCCACTTGTGAAAGATCTGCTCTGTTACTAAAGGATTCATACACCATTCATAAGGCAACAGGATAGATCTGCTGAGCCTGTCCGCTAGAATGTTGGACCATCCCGGAATGTGCACTGCCACCAGAAAACAGCCAGTGGAGATCACCCACTCCCACACTCTCATGGCTTTGTGACAGAGTAAGATCTGGCTCCCCCCATTTGTTGATGTACCAGACCACCAACATACTGTCTGTCTGGATAGCAATTGTTCCTGAGGGAAGATGAGCATGGAGAACCTGCAACACAAGAAACACCGCCCTCATCTCAGGGACACTAATATGCAAACTAGTCTCATAGGGGGACCATATGCCTTGAACTGTCCTTCTCAAGCAATGCTCCCTACCCCAGCTGGGAGGCATCTGTAGTCACTGTGGCCTTGGGGAATGGTGGGAGAAAAGGACATCCCCAGACCAGGTACGAGGAATGAATCCACAACCGAAGAGAGTCCCTGCCCACTTGAGAGATTTGAACATGATGAGACAATGGGAGATCTAACAGGGACCATTGTATGGTAAGGGCCCACTGAAGAATCTGCATGTGAAGACACGCCAAGGGTAAAAAAATTGATCATGGCAGCCATGGACCCAAACGTCCACAGCACTACTTCTGCTGTCGGAGAGTGAGTTTGAAGAATGTAAAGAACATGTAGCTTCAGACTGCGTATCCTGTCTGCAGTAAGGAAAACTCTTGGTCTCAATTGTATCTAACCAAGCCCTAATGACGTCTAAGGTCTGAAATGGGGCCAGAGATGATTTGCTGAGATTGATGGTGATGCCTAACCTCTGGGCTAGTAGAATTAAGGAATCCCTCGCCTGACAAAGTTGATGCCTGAAGGGGCAGCGAGGAGCCAATCGTCAAGGTAGGGGAAAACCTGAATGCCCTGGAGTCTCATGTGAGCTGCTACAACTGACATCACTTTGGTGAACACCCTGGGGGCTGTGGTGAGACTAAAGGGGAGCATTCTGAACTAATAATGATGGTCTCCTAGCCAGAAGCACCTGTCCATCTTGACATGATAGTACGCAACCTGGAGGCCAACTGAGCACATCCAATCATTCTCCTGCAGAAAGGGCAAGATAGAATAAAGTGTGACCATCTGGAATTTCACCTTGGTCACTGAGCGGTTCAAGGTGGATAAATCCAAAATGGGTCTTAGGTCCCCCGTTTACTTTGGCACCAAAAAGAACCTGGAATAAATTCCTGATCCGAAGTGGTCAAGGGGGATGGGTTGGATGACTCACTTTCTTAACAGCTTTGCTATTTCGGGTGCTGCATCCTTCCTGTGCATGGGTGGAATGTCTGGGAGGTATTTTAGTGGTAGAGGTGGCTCGAGGAATGGGATTGAATAGCATCTGGATATAATCTGCAACACCAAACTATCTGTTGTGATGGACTCTCAACTTTGTTAGGTGTAGCGATAACCAGCCCCCCACTGCCTCCAGAGATGAGCAGTCGGGCAACACTTCAGGGCTGCTGCGCAGGTCTGTCCCAGAAAGGTTCTAGAGACCCTTCATTTCTTGGACTCCCTCTGCCTCAAGGGCGACGTCTATCATATCCCCCTCTGCCCCTGGGGGGAAGGTGAGTCCTGAGTCTCTCGGAGAAAAGTCTGAGCCTTCCGGAACCACATTTTAGTCCCTCGCTGATTCCTAGAAAAAGATCTTTGAGGGTTGGAGAAGTAGATTCCGATGGCAGACAGTCTTCCCATCCTTCTCACTCTGAACTAAAGTCTCATGTACCGACTTCCCAAAATGAGAGGAACCATCATATGGGGCATTAGTGAATGATGTCTTAAAAGGTTCCGAAAACTGACCCAGAGCCAGGTGTATCGCCTGATGGCAACGCCTGTACCTAGCGGCTCCCTCAGTAGCATGGGAGAGGAGACGCATAGAAGTGGTCGCGACTGACTTCAGAGTGGTCATATGAGTGGAAAACATCTTCTTGTCGTCCGCCGACATGGACTCAGGGGTCGACTCAGTGATCTCCTTCACTATGTAATTCAGCACTGTTACAGAAAAAGTCAATGAAGTGTACACCCGCTTCCTGAATCAGTCCATCGTCCTTGACTCTTTGTCAGGAGGATGAACCATAGAGCTCTTCTGAGCGAGCTCTTTCCTAGTGACAGCTGCCACCACCATAGCATCAACCAGGGACCCCTTGTTCCAGTGTGCCCTGTCTGATGGGGGAATCAAAACTTTATCCGTACACTTTGGGATGGGCTCCACCGTGTCCGGTTCCTTCCACACCTGATATGCTATAAAGGCTACTAACAGATCAGTGGGAGGGGACACCCAGGAAGTAGAGGGTCCTGGATCAAATGCCTTGCAGAACACCGACTCATCCAAGGTAGGTTTCTGGGCAGACCCCTCACTGGCGAAGGAGTTCCATGATGTCTCCAAAGGATTCTTGGAGGGTGACCAGGGGTAACCTTCCCTTCCTCCAAATTGGTGTCTTTGGTGAATGACTCCAGTGGGGGTCTAAGTGCCTCCTTTTGCATGTGCATTTGCAAGGGATATCCTCAGTGGGAATCTCTGATGAGGACTCACCAACATCTTGCTGCTCCCAAGCAGAAGTTTCCTGAGGCAAAATGGCAGCAGGTTGTCCTTGAGATGGCAGGATGGCCGGAGCCAGACCCAAAACCAAGGGAGTCGGGGCAGAATCCCAAGGACAGGATGGTCAAGGGTCTCGAAATCGAGAGAACCCTCTCCACCACATCAAAAGCTGAAGGGGAACGGCCATCCTTAGAAAGGCCAACAGGAGCAGTCACCCTCTAACCTGACGGGGGAGCCAGAGCAGAGCCTCCAAGCGCCGAGATACAGATAGGAAGACGATGCTCCGACACACTCGGAGCCAACACTATCCCCTCAGATCCGATGCTGAGACTACGGGTCCTGAGAGCTTGTCAGATCCGACTCACATGGATCCAACCTGCTCAAAGTAGTCGGCGTCTAGGTACAACGTACACTGTTGGTGCCGACCCCTCGACCCCAAGAGTCCTCGGATCCAAGGGTTCCAAAACCGAAGGTCAGATCGGAGAAGGAATAACTGGGGTGAAAAAGGGCTGCATGCTTCCCGCTCCAGAGGGAGACAGGGCAGGCAAGACTCCCATCTGAATCTAGGTGTGGATGAATTTCCGCATCCTGTCCATCTCCGCTTCACTAATGCTCCAGGAGGAGGAGCAGACCAACACTGGCTTGGGAATGTGGTGAGGAGAAGCCTGCATCAGCGACTGAATCCAGGGCTCCTCTGGTTCCAGGAGAGAACAGAGCTGGGGAGACTCCAGTCTCTGAGCTGACCTAGATTTAGGTGGAGAGCCGGCTAGAGCTGCGCGATCCTGAGATTGCTTTCTCGGCCTATCCTTCTTAGAAGATTTTTCCCCATTCCTGGGCCTCTTAGGAGTTTTGAGTCCCCAAGGCCGGGAAGAAGGTAGAAGCAGAAGCTGGGGGGACACAGGGACTTGAGTCTCCGAAGAGGGGAGGAGGCCCTTTAAGTATTAATTTGTCCTACCTGTCCTTCAGTGCCCGGGGATTAAACCTGGCACAGATGGAGTAGGAGGTCTGAAGATGGGCTGCCCCCAGACACACAATGCACAGGGTGTGGCCATTGTCTGGGTTGAGCTTATGGCCACACTCTGTACACTTTCTGAACCCTGGCTTGGGAGTGTCAGACATTTCCCTAAAGCATGCCCAGCACACTCACAAGCACTCAAACCACACACGCTATGAAAACAAAGAGAGAGAGTTCGACTACACAGAGGGGAGGTAGAAAGTAGAGAGGAATATTAAGAGACAGAGAAGATTTAACCCCAAAAAAGCAACACTTACCACACTTTCTATGCAGAAAGCTCAGACTATGATGCAGACTTTACAGGCAGAAAATGAGATCTGAAGGGAGGAAGGCGACGGTCATTATGGGTAAGGGGAGGTGCTTTGGGTTCAGATCATATGCTGGATATGTGGCCGAGTCGGATCCAATACAGATCCGTGAACCCACAAGTTGGAAGATCAAATGAAGACAACTACTTCAGATCTGTTTTTCTATTTTAAGATGTGATTATTGACTGCCATTTCTGATAAAGCCAATATGCTGGTGCAGTTGTTGTTAATCAATGGTTACTGATAAATTACTCACAAAAATAATTAAGAGTTAACATTCAGTGAAGAGTGCTTACCTACTATACCCTGCAAGCAGTACCAAGAAATAATTCCAACAATTTGTGATCACATACTATTTAAGGTATGCTATGACTTCTCCTATAAATGATGGCCATATAGGTTATGCTGACAAAATAACAAAGACTTCCTAGTGACTTTGCATAGAATAAAGTGGATAGTGAAAATGAATGAATGTCCCAACTGCAAATGTAACAAACTAAAGAATGTACAAAAAAAAAGATAAGAAGAATGCCTTATGTCAAGTTAAACTTGTAAATGCCCAGTTGCTTCCCAGATATCTATAGTAATACAAAATACATACAAACTTGTTCAGTAGTTATAAAATAAAATTGTGTGCATTCAATTATATTTTTATTTATAACTTATTAATATAATCAAATTTGACAGGTTTACTACATAGTTGTTAGGTCATGGGACTCAACTTTATTAACCATGTTTTTTTCAAAAGGATTTCATTCAGCTAAGTAAGACACAAGTGAGAAGGAGAGGTTTGTGGCACAAGTGATCAACAAAGAAAATAATCATAAAGCTGTGTGTTTAGAAGTGAAAATGTTAAGACTATGATGACAGCACCTCAAGGCATTCCCTATACTTCGGGGTAAAGCAATGTTGGTGTTAGTGTAACAGAGATGTGAGAAGTTCAGGGGTATAAACATCTGCAAGAAAGCTTTTTTGAATATTACTACCAGTCGCAGCTTAGGATGTATAAAATGAGTAGGTTTGGTCACAATCACGATCCTCAGCATCACTCATAATCACTCCAAGTTCTGTCAATGAACCCAGTTACAACCATTTATAAACATTTCAATAATTTCTACATAGTATTTTTCACAGACAATGGGTGAGAACTTAGTTCTTAGGTTTAAAAATGAAATAAATTTAGAAAGTAATGCATTATATGACCATTAATGAAAAAAAAGAAAACATTTGCAAGTGAATTAATAAATTAATCTGAATGTTTCTGCATTTGGGAGATTATATAAAATGTAATAACATCTTAAACACCTGATCATCAGTTATTTTTTTATCATGTTTCAAAAGTATGACACTTGTGTCAAGAATAGAATGATAGTGAAAAGGTCAAAAGTACAAGCTGTCGTTTTGATTATATATAGATGTTAAGATCAGCGAATAGTACACAAGATAATCTGTAACTTTTCAATAGTCTACTGTTCAATACAGACAACTATATCTGAACAACTCTTTAAATATTCAGCACATCCCTTATTTGCAAGTTATACTGAGAGGAACATGTATGAAATGCTCAAAATCAGTATCCAGAATACGTAAAAGCATAGCAGATAACAGAAAAGAAAACAAAAGAAAAAAAACTACCATCTAGCAAAAATATAGTATATACTATACATAGAGACAGTAAAAAAAAAAAAAAAAAAAAAGTTAAATTATATTCAACTTATTTAAAATTAAATGTTCAGCTCATCTTCTACAGTATACAATGCCTTTAAAAACATCCTAAATCAGTTAACAGAAACAGAAAATGGTCTACGCAATGTAAAATCATCAGCTTCATTTAAAATTAAATCAATTTCCTAAGTTTGTCACTTTAATTACAATGTACTTTTTAAGAACCTCTACTTGAAACCTGTTAATTACTAAATATTATCTTATTTCTCAGTTCTATTCCTCCCACTCCCCTCTCCCTTAACTTTTATGGACAGTTGATGCTCACATTTACAGAAGTCTTGTGAATATATATATTCTCTTATGCAAAGCGGAGAGAGACATGCACGCAACAGGCAATTAGAAGTTATGTACTCACCATAACGTTCCATCTGAGTAGGTAGTTCATTTGTCTGCAACCTGTGGGTTACGGATCTGATATCGGATCCGAGCCGGCAACTTGTTTCAAGCTAATGGATCCGAGCTCCTAGCTCCTCCCTTCACCCATAATCCCCTGCTAACCCTCCATGACCTCAGATCAAGTTTGCCTCTCAATATATATCCAACAAAAGGATATCTAACAACTAGTAGATCCGAAGAAGGTCAGGGGGAAGGAGGGGGGGGATGGTTGCAGACAAATGAACTACCTACTCAGATGGAATGTTATGGTGAGTACATAACTTCTAAATCTGAAGTAGGATGTTCATTTGTCAGCAACCTGTGCGGCAGAGTCCCTAGCTACCTGCACCCTGGGTGGCCATCATGGAAGGATATTACGAAGCACCGCAGAGCCAAAGGATGCTCTCCCTCTAGAAAGCAGGTCTAGCTTGTAGTGGTTGATAAAGGTATGAGATGAAGCCCAAGTGGCTGCAGAACAAATATCATCCAAAGGAACTCTAGACTTGAAAGCCGCAGAAGTAGAAATGGAGCGGGTGGAATGAGCACGAACTCCTTCTGGTGCGGGTCTACCCGAGGCTTGATAAGCCAGTAGGATACATTGGGAAATCCAGCGAGATAAAGATACTTTAGAGATAGCTTTCCCCAAGTTAAATTTGGCAAAGGAAACGAACAGCTGGTCAGATTGCTATGGCCAGCTGTCCTATGAGTATAAAAACGAAGCTGACTATGAACATCCAATGAGTGCAGCTTGTACTCTCCCTTATTTTGATATTTAGGGAAGAAAACCGGTAAATTTATGGATTGATTTATGTTGGTTTCTGATGCTATCTTGGGAAGAAAGGAGGGATTGATCCTGAGGTACACTCTATCTGGGTGAAAAATCAGGTATGGAGGCTTGACAGAAAGAGCCTGAAGTTCCGACACTCTTTTCGCTGAAGTAATGGCTACAAGGAATGCTGTTTTCCATGACAAGAATTTGAGATCCACTGAAGCAGCAGGTTCAAAGGGTGGAGCAGTCAAGGCTTGAAGAACTAAAGTAAGATCCCAGGGGGGTACGGCTTCTTTTACAGGGGGTCTAAGTAAAAAGGTACCCTTGAGAAAGGTTTTACACAATTTGGCTGACATCAAGGGCCCTGTATCATGTCCCACATGATAATGAGATATGGCTGCCAATTGCACCTTGACAGTTGAACAACTAGCGCCTTCCTGAAAGAGTTCAGTTAGGAAGTCTAAAATGGATGAAAGAGGAGCCATAAAGGGATCTAGATCGCGGTGCTCCGCCCAGATGGAAAAACGTTTCCATTTACTATGATAAACCTTCCTGGTGGAGGGCTTATGCGCTGCCACGAGGATGGCTTTGACTGGTGAAGAGATACCAGGAGTCCTAACTAGGAGTGGAACTGGAGCAACCAAGCTGTCAGTTTCAGATTGTCCAGGTTTGGAGTTGGCAAGTCCAACGGATGGGAGATGAGATCCGGAATGGGATCTAGAATCCAAGGGTGATTCACAAGGTGAGACCACAGGTAAGGGAACCAAATTTGTCAAGGCCAGAATGGGGCAATGAGAATCATCTTGCTCCCCAACCGCGAGGCTTTCTGTAAGAGTTGTATCATCACTGGCAGAGGAGGATAGGCATAGAGTAGACCGGGTGGCCAAGCATGCACCAGAGCGTCTCTTGGAGTTTCCCCTGGAGGGGGGATTAGAGCAAAGAAATTGTCACATTTGGTGTTTGATGGAGATGCAAAAAGATTGCAGCAGGGTTGCCCCCATGTTGCGAATATCTGCTTCGCTACTAGAGGATTGAGAGACCACTCGTACGGGGTAAGAAGGGTGCGGCTGAGCTTGTCCGCTAGGATGTTGGTCCTCCCCGGAATGTGCGTTGCAATCAGAAAGCGGTTGGTGGAGATCGCCCATTCCCACACTCTCATGGCTTCGCGGCAAAGAGGATAAGATCTGGTTCCCCCCTGTTTGTTGATATACCAGACCACTGACATGTTGTCCGACTGAATTGCAATCGTTCCTGCGGCGAGGAAGCTCTGAAGTGCTTGCAACGCCAACAGCACCGCTCTCATCTCCAGAAAGTTGATATGCAGGGAGGTCTCTGTATCGTTCCATGTGCCTTGGACTGTCCTGCCTGATTAATGCCCCCCCCCCCACCCCAGGCGGGAAGCGTCCGTGGTCACCGTGGAGATAAGGGGAGAGGTGCAGAAGGGACAGCCCGTATGGAAGTTCGATGCTTGGAGCCACCATAGTAGCGCCCTCCTGCAAGCCTTGCTGATAGCAATGGGATGGTGGAGAGGAAGGGATAGGAAGGACCATTGCACTAACAGAGTCCATTGCAGTACTCGCATGTTCAAACGGGCGCATGGAAGGAGTGTAATCGCTGCCGCCATGGAGCCTAGTGCCCTCAGGACCAATTCCGCTGGTGAAGCCTCTGAATGAAGGATAGCCCGCACATGAAGTTGTAGGTTCCTGATTCTCTCGGAAGTTAGGAAGGCTCGCAAATCTCTGGTGTCTATTCTGGCACCTATGAATTCTATGATCTGCGTCGGAGCCAGTAGAGATTTGCCGACATTGATAGTAATGCCTAGTTGTGGGGCTAGATGGAGAAAGAAGTCTCTGGCCGAGCAAAGTATATGCCTTGTTGGTGCAGTCAGGAGCCAGTCATTCAGGTACGGAAAGACCTGAATTCCCTGGAGTCTCAGGTGGGCCGCAATCACTGCTAACACTTTGGTGAACACCCTGGGGGCTGTGGTGAGGCCAAAGGGAAGGACCCTGAACTGGTAGTGACTGGCCCCCAGCCGGAAGCGAAGGAACCTCCTGGATCATTTGTCCATTAAGATGTGGCAATACGCATCCTTGAGGTCTATAGAGCACATCCAATCGTTTTCCCTCAAAAGGGGGAGGATACATTGGAGTGACCATTCGGAATTTTTCCTTGGTTACTGACAGGTTCAAGCGGGAAAGGTCTAGGATGGGTCTCAGGTCCCCCGTCTTTTTTGGCACCAAAAAGAACCTGGAGTAGAACCCTAATCTGAGCTGGTCTTGGGGGACGGGCTGGATGGCTCTTTTTCTTAGCAGCTGCTGTATTTCTGCGGCTGCGGCCTCCCTCTGATCGGGTGGTACATCGGGGAGGTTCTTGGATTGGGGACATGAAGTATTGGTATTTTGTACCCTCTGGATATGATGCAAAGCACCCAGCGGTCTGTTGTGATGGACTCCCATGCCGCTAGGTGTTTCGAAAAACTCTCCCCGACTGCCTCCAAAGTGGAGCAGCCGGGCAACCCCTCAGGGCTGCTGCACGGGCCGCTCAGAGAAAGGTTCTCTGGACCCAAAGTTTCTCGGAGCCCCTCTGCCCCTGGGGAGACGTCCTCCCTGTCCACCTCTGCCACGGTAGGACTGGTTGTCCGGAGCTGGTTGGGAATGTTGTGATTTTTGGAACCACATCTTCTTCTGACCCTTTTGGTTCCTTGAAAAGGACCGCTGGGGAGCAGAGAAGCGGACTCCGATGGCAGACAACGTCTTCCCATCCTTCTCGCTCTGGACAAGTGTCTCGAGAACTGTTTTGCCAAATAGGGCAGAACCATCAAAAGGGGCGTTCGTGAAGGATGCTTTAAAGGGCTCCGTAAAGTCGCAATGACGGAGCCAGGCCTGACGTCTCATGACTAGGCCTGCTCCGCTAGCCCTAGCGGCTCCCTCTGTGGCATGGGACAACAGCCGCATAGAGGTGTTTGAAATAGATCTCAGAGTGGCCATTCGGGTGGAGTACAATTGTTTATCCTCCTCCGACATGGACTCAGGGGGGGATGCAGCGTATTCTTTGATAAGATCCCGCTGCATCCTGATGACATGTGCCATATAGTTCAGAGACCTTACTGAGAAGGTCGCTGAACTAAAGACTCGCTTCCCTAAGCGATCCATCAAACGGGACTCTTTGCTCGGTGGATGGACTGAGGGACTCTCCTGAGCCAATTCCCTCTTTGTGGCTGCCGCCGTCAAAATGGCATCTACATGGGGCCCCTTACTCCAATGTGATCGGTCTGAGGGGGGGCTAAGAATCCTATCCGGTCGCTTCGGTATTGGCTCCACAGTGTCCGGATCCTTCCACGCCCTGGTGGCAATGAGGTCCACCAGGGGGTCGGCTGGAGGGGACACCCAATAGGTAGACGGGCCTGCCTCGAATGCCTCCAGAAACACGGACTCGTCAGAGGAAGACTTAGGGGCAGACCACCCACCTCTGATTCTCAGCATCTCCATGATGTCTCCAAAGGAGACATCCTCAGAAGCGATCTTGGGGAGCCTTCCCCTTCCTCCAAGTCCGTGTCCTCGGTTAAGGACTCAGGGGAGTCCATGTGCCTCCTTTTGCACTTATGCTTGCGGGGAGCTTCCTCGGGGGGACTGTCCAAGGAGGCCTCGCCAGCAACATCTTGTTCCAATGGAACTATCTGTGACATCGAAGCAGGCTGTCTCTTTGGCCGGGTGATGGAAGCCTGGCCCAGCAGAGAGGGAGTGCAGGGAGGAGTCGATGCAAGGACCGGGGGTCCGGATGCTCTCAACAGAGCCCTCTCCACAACATCGAAGGCCGAGGGAGAGCCACTCTCCAATGGATCCGAAAGTCGTCTCCCACTCAGATCCGATGAAGGGATCGGAGCCGGCGCCGAGACCGTCAGATCCGAGGGACCAGTGTGCTCCGACCTGGACGGAGCCGAAGGCACACTGAATCCCCTGGATCCGAAGCACAGACCACGGCTCCGAGAGGTCGGATCCGACAGGCTCGAGGGCAGGGTCGGATCCGAAGTACCAAGTACTGTCGGTGCCGACCCACACCCCGGCTCCAAGGCTGCTCGGCTCCGAGCGCTCCGAACCCGGGTAGCGGGTCGGAGAAGGAGCAATTGGGTGGAAAAAAGGTGTCGAGCTCCCCCACTGAGGGGGGGGGAGGCATGAGCACTCCCATCTGCAGCTGGGCCTGGATGAATCTTCGCATCATCCAGTCCAAGTCTGCATCTGATAAACTGAAGGTAGATCTCGAGGAGGCCACCGAGGCAGGCCTGGAATGCCGCCTCGATGACCTCGACGGAGATCGTGTCTCCTCCTCCTCGGGCCCCGGGGAGAAACAAGGGGATTGGAGCCGAGGAGGAGGAGACCTAGAAGCAGTGGAGGGAGAAGCCTGCTTAGCTGGCAGGGCCGAAACGGAGGTCTCGGCCCGCCGCTTGTGGTGCTTCTCCCTCTGTTTCTCCCTCCTGGCCTCCCTGTCCTCTGACACTTTAGCGGGAGTTTGAGTCCCGGATGGAGGCAGGGGGGCAGGAGTGGCAGCGACCACAGGCTGTGGTGGAGCCATGGGAGCAGCAGAGGTAGCGGAGGCCGAAGCCGAATCCGGGGGTAAAAGTCCCGCCAGGACCAGCTTCGACCTCCGCTCTTTCAGTGCCTTGGGGTTGAACGCTGCACAGATGGTACAGCCCGAGGTGAGGTGTTCAACCCCAAGGCACCGAACGCACCGAGTGTGACCATCAGCCGGTGAGAGCTTATGGCCACACTCGGTACATTTAGAAAATATGGCTTTTGGGGCCTCAGCCATTCCCTTTTTTTTTTTTTTTTAAGAAAAAAAGAAAAGCAACTACACGCACACACAGGCCCCAAAAGAAACGCAATATACACTCACACACTAGCGACCAGCGAAGGGAGGGTACTAATTAAAAAATAAGGAACCTAACTCAGACACACTTTAAAAGTATTAATTTAAACTAAAAAAGAAATTCCGGACAAAAAGTACTTAGAAAAAGGGAACTTTTTCTTCACTTATCTGACGAGCTCAACAAGGATCCAGCCATCTTAAGCGCGGCAAACTAGATCTGAGGTCATGGAGGGTTATCAGGGGATTATGGGTGAAGGGAGGAGCTAGGAGCTCGGATCCATTAGCTTGAAACAAGTTGCAGGCTCGGATCCGATATCGGATCCGTAACCCACAGGTTGCTGACAAATGAACATCCTACTTCAGATCTACTGTTTTGCAAATGGAAAAGCACAACCGTTAAAAGTACCAGTAAATGGATTGCCTATAAAACAGTGTATAACCAATGTCAATACAAATCCACCCAAATGATCACCATGTCCGACTCACCAAACGTGTATGTAACAAAGGAAACTACCACCCTCCCATAAACCACAAGCATATAAAAGCATGCAAGAGATAAAACAACAGTGATGGAAATCCACCACATGCAAACCTCTAACAACCTTCACCCAGGGAAACACCATCAAGTACTTAACTGTTTTCCGCCTAAACGCAGATTTTCCCGCGTTTATTGAGATTTAAAAGCTTGTTTTTTTCACATACTGTACTTATCTGACTGCCTGCACTTTTAAAAAGTTGTTTTTGTTTAAATAATTTGTTTAACTGTTGTAGGCTACACACTAAAGTGCGATAGCCTTTTCTGATCGTTTGTAGTCCTTTAAAGCTGTTTTAAGTGTATTTTTACTGTTTCTGCCTTATCTTTTAACAAAAAAAAAAAAAAAAAAAAAAATTCCTTGTTTCCCACCTTTCTAAGCTAGTATAGTCCAGTTTTCAGGCTAGTGCTGAATTCAGGGCTGTGATACTAATTTCTGAGTTGCCCATACCTTACTTGGATAGAAGGAAGTTTCTCTGTTCCTGTGAGAGAGGGGAGCTTTGAGCAACCTATCTGTCCATGGAGAAGTAGTTCCAGCCCAGAAGTTAGTAGTTTATTGGCCATTTTGGGGAAATTTCTATCTCTTTCATTTCCCTACTATAAAAAATGCATTTGCACGGTTTTGCGCACTGGGCAGTGCCTGTTAGCTACGGTTAAACTATTCCCGGCTCCACTAAGTCTCCTCTTCAGTGTTTCCCTTGAAACTAGTGCAACTCTCAACCTAAGCACTCAAAAAGCATCTTACAGCCCAGCACTTGCTCAGACCTAATAGCAAGCACTAATATACCCTGACACTGATTGCCCAGCAGGGCAAGGCTCTTTATTCACTCCTCACCAACCAAGCAACTAAGCAGCTCATCTTATTATTCAGGCATGACTAAAGGGCAACTTCAGGTGCACTCTCCAGTCCAGCTGGTGAATCTGGGTATCCTGAGGCAATGTTACAACTGCCTCTTGTACACAGACAACCCACTCCTCCTACAACAAAACACTAACATATGCAAGAGATGCAATTATACAGCCAAACTGGAAGCTAGGCTGTCTCCACCCAAGACTGGAACAGACAGTCAAGAGGAGAAGGTTAACACTTGCACCACACCTCCAGCTGCACACAGACTTACTAAAACAGCACTGGCAAAAAATACACAAAATCATACTCAGAGGCTTTAAATAAAAACCTGCAAAAGCATCAGAGACCTCCAAAGCAGACACCCAAGCAACCTGCACTTCCCGTCACAAACCAGACAACATATAAAACACAAAATCAGTGTGCCGCACAATCACAGCCTTTAAGGCGAAATAACATACCTACCACACTAGTAACAGGTGACTCTATAGTCAGGCACACTGACGTCTCACTCACTAGGCTGGACAAGCAGAAGGTTACTGTTAGCTGCCTGTCAGGAGCCAGAATCCGCCACATAACACAAGCACTCAGGTCACTCCAGAACAAGTACAAATATGACTCTGTCATTGTTCATGTTGGTGTGAATGACCTGAAATGTACCTCCCTGGACTACATGAAAAGAGACATGGAAGAGCTCTCTGATCATGCAGCCCAGGCTGGTATGTCCCTGACTAGCATCCTGTCCTCACCAAGAAAGATACCTCAGTATAAAGAAAAAATGATCAATTTCAACAATTGGCTAAGCTTCTGGTGTCATTCAAAGGGGATCCAGTGTCTATCAGCCTGGGACGACATGAAGGAATCCAAAAACGTACCACGGAGCCCTTGTACCAGCAACAACAAGTAGGTAGTCTTAACGAATTTATTTATCACAAACGTTTTCGCTGCACAAAGGTGCAGCTTCCTCAGAGAAAACAAATTAACAATGAGGTAAAAGTGCACGCCCCTTTTATACAAAGCAAAAGGGAAATGACAACATGATAAGGTGAAACTCATTGTAGTAATTGGTAAACAAGTAGAAGCCTTCACAAGAACAACTTGTTCCTCAAAAAGAAAATGCAAACATTAATTCATGTTAATAATAAGCATTTCAAAGTGTGGAATGTTACCAAAGAAATAAACATAAAATTTAAAATGACATATTTAAAATTCTTAAAATATGTGGAAGAAATCATAACATTAAAGTAAAATTCAACATAAAAAGTCATTCAAATAGCAACTCATAAAAAGTAAGTATAATATGCAGTAATGGATTAAATCTTAGTAAAAAAGTAATGGTAATCCATTATAAGTATGAACCATAATGAGCAACTGTGTACCTTAAAGATATTATTGTATAAACAACAATAATAACTAAAATCTAGGCAATATTTAACATGAGAGGTGCTACAACAAAGGCACGTCACATGAAGTCAGAAACAAAAAATTTTGTATGTTTTAAAAAAAAGTCTTTATGTATGCATAAGAAAGTAAGGAATATCTACAAAGGGGGGTACTACCTTAAATAGCTCCTCAATTTGAGTACTGCTGAGATGTTACAGTTTTCGTTTAAACCGGGTAGCAAAATGCGTCTAAACGCAGTTGCCACTCCAGTTCACGTACTTCTAATAGTAGAGTTATTGCGCCTCCCCGGATGGTATTTGTCACTTGATCTATGGCCATAAACGAAAGAGTGCCCAGGGTGGTTGGCAATGTGTTTAGCCAAAGCGTTAACGTCAGAGTTTTTCTTAATTGCATACATATGCTCATAGACACGGTCCCTAAGTCTGCGATCAGTCTTTCCCAGATAAAATGAGGGACAGCAATCACAAAGAGCCAGGTATACAACTGATCTACTTTCACAGTTCAGTGGAGCTTGGATTAAAACTTCCTGTCCCTTATAGTGTAGGTCTGCCCTACCTTCATTTTGTAACACCAGTTGCAAAAACCACATGGGTACATCCTGTGCCTGTTAAAGGTTTTTTTAGTTAGGTCCCTCTGTAGAAGTTCCTTAAGATTGTTGTTCCTCTTGAAGACAAAATTAGGACAGGGGCCTAATTTCTCAGAGAGGCCAGGACTCCCCAAGATAAATTGCCAGTTTTTCTTAATCAATGCAGTGGTAGTCTGAGTGTTAAGACTAAATGTGTGGACGTAACTAATGGCAAAATCGCGTACATGGTTGGTCAGAGAGATGTCATTAGGAGAGGGGGAACACTCAATGGGTGACAGTGGTGTGTTGTTAGAACTAAGGTCAAGTAGTACATGGCTTTGCAAGATAGGTTTATAAACCCCGTTTATCCTTTTGGCTGTAACTTCAAGCCTAATTTCATCAATGAGATTCCTCGGGTAACCCCTATTAAGGAACATGTTACACAAAAGTGTGCATTCGTTCTGAAAGGTGTCAAAATCACTACACATTCTAACAGCCCTGACCATTTGGCCCTTCACAATAGATTTCTTTTGTTTGAAGGGATGGTGGCTTGTGAAGTGCAGGAGCAATTACAGTAAGTTGGCTTTCTGTAAACACAAGATGTGTAGGTGTTCCTTCCTTTCTCAACTTTACATCGAGGTAATCGATTTCTACAGGTGAAAAATTAGAAGTGAATTTCAAGAAGTCAGTAGTACCATTTAGAAACTGTAAGAAGTCTACGGCTTCAGTGTCATTACCATGGAAGAGGATGAAAATAACATCCAGGTAGCGTGTGTAAAATTTCACTGTCTGCATCCTTTCACTGGAAAAAGGAAGTTCTTTTCCCAAAACCCATAAAGAAGTTGGCGACTGAGGCCCACAAGGCGAGCCCATCGCCACGCCTTTTTCTGTAAAAGTAATCCTTATCAAAAGGAAATAATTACATGAAAGGACTATGTCCAAGACTTCTGTAACCAAGTCAATTTCAGTCTGTGGTGCTCCACAGTCTAAAAGCAGGAGGAAATCCATTCCACAGCTTCTTGGTGTGGAATGGAGGTGTATAAGTCAACAACGTCGATGGTGAGAAAATTATTCCCATCATCGAGCGGAATGTTGTTGAAGTTGTCTAAAAAGACCAGGAGTCTTTACATACACCCGAAGGTCCTTCAGGTATTTAGACAGGATAGTGTCTACCAATCTGGCGCTGGGATATGTCATAGATGATCTACCATCAACCAGCACGCATGGGGATTATTGACATCCTTATGGACCTTGGGGATGCCAAACATGACTGGAATTTTTGGCATAGAGATGTCGATGTAATTGTAAGTTTCTATGTCAATCTTACCCTGCAAGAACAAGTCACGGAAGGCGCCTCATCATACTATGGGTGCGGTGTATTTCATTGAGAGAAGCAGGGGAATAGGCAGGTGTGTTAAGGACATCGAGCATTTTTAGTTATAGAGTGAATTGTCCATAATTACAAGTCCACCCCTTTATCAGGTTTGACTACTCGAACTTGGTAATGGCATAATTCATCTAAGAGGAGACTTGTTCTTTAGTAATGTTATACCGTGGAGTTTCGGTATAACTATTACACTTAAAGGAATGTCTGATGTCTGCTTCACAGATCCTTTCAAAAGCTGGAGAGAAGGGTGGATGGGGGGGTTATACACACTCGGTAGTTTGAGAGAATCATGTGGCAAGGCAACTTCATTGCTAAACAGTAACTTGAAATTTAACTTTCGGACAAAGCATTTTAGTTCAATAAGTTCCTTGGATATGTCACCCATTTTACTAGGGACAAATGTGTAACCAAGGAAAGTAACTCAACTAATTCCTCCCTTAGTTCCAAGTCTGTGAAATTGTAAATAGTGAAGTCCCCTTTACGGTTAAGTATAATTCTTGGACCTTGATGTAGGAAACAAGGGTTAAGGTCAGCAGTCATGGTGAAGGAGGAAGAGACACCTGCTGTGTAAGAGAAATGAGAGTCCGAACAGTCAAGAACTGAGAGACCAGGGGAAGCTTCTTCCGCTTCTATCTCTTGTTGTGAAACTGTCGGTGGTTGCGGTTGCCTAAAAAACTGTTGTTGTTTTTGTTAGTATTGGTCCTATTTGTGTTGGTGTTATTATTGCCTTGATTACCCTTCTTAAACCCTTTAATCCTGTCACTGCGTCTAGGGCCTACCTCGTCCACTCCTACCTCATCTTCGTGAAAGTGAGGGCTGGCCGAGACAGGGTGGGGTGCAGGGTTAGGATGTCTGGGACGACATGCTCGACAAGCCGCATTGCTTCGCAAGAGACGGCTTGCACCTGTAACCCCTAGACTTTCGAATACTGGCCAAGTCTCTTGCTGCCCCCGTAGTACCTTTTTTTAGGCAAGGTTCAAAAGTCAAACCCACGTCTGTAAACAGTACAATTAACAAAAAACTGAGGGTTATGCTACTCAGTGCCAGGAGTTTAAATCTCAAAATGCACGCGCTCGAAGCACTCCTCGTTATTGAAAACGTCGACATCTGTGCAGTAAATGAAACCTGGTTCAAGACTCCAGAGAGCACCCCAGCACTACCGGGCTACAACTCATACCACATGTTTTGGCCACAGAACACAGACCAAAACACAAAAGGAGGGGGTGTATCCATATTCATCAAGGATACCTACACCTCCAGGTTAGTGGAGCAGCATGATACCTCTGAGATCATCCATGTGCAACTAACATTGGGCAAATCTGCAATGCAAATTGTGGCCTGCTACAGATCACCCTCCATGACCCAGGACCACCACTCCACCTTTCTGGAGACAGTGGAAAACATGAAGGTCCTACCGAACACCCTGATATTGGACAATTTCAATTACCCTACCATTCACTGGGAAAACTAATCAAGTACAAATTCCCAGGCCCAGCGCTTCCTGGAATTCATCAACTCAAATGCCCTGGATCAGCTGGTAAACTCCCCTACCAGAGGTGAAAACATATTGGACCTGGTCATTACCAACATGGGCAACAGGTGTTCCACACCGGAGGTCAACCTGTCACTGGTTAGATCAGACCATAAACTAATCACTCTGGATGTCCACACCCCACCACCACCCCTAACTAAGGAAACCACAGTAAAAAACTTTTCTAAAGCAAACTTCACCTTACTTAAGACAGAGGTGGTAAGTTTCACAGTCCCCACGCTAAAGGATAATGCTGCCCAAGATACAGAAACCTTTACAAATGCACTCTATGAGCACCTACAAGGATGCATGGATCGTGCCATCCCTAGCAAAACCAAGACTCACTCCTCTAAGAGAAGGAAACCAGTTTGGTGGACCCCTGCAATAAACAGGCGATGCAATAGAAGGAGGAAACTAGTTCAGAAAAAAAGAAAATCCCAAGAAGGAAAGACAACCCTGATCAGTATCAGTAAGAAACTAAGGTCCCTCATTAAATCATCCAAGGCTAACTTCAAAAGAAAAATAGCCAAGGATTCAAAAGACAACCACAAAGCCTTCTTTAGCTATGTTAAGAATCTAAGTGGCAACTTAAGAACTAAGTGGAACTAGTGCAAAATAGCACAAAATATACTGAACCTACTGGTATTGCCAACATCCTGGCAGATGGATTCAGTGCAAACTTCACCCCCCTCTCACCTCCCAAAGGGCCCACAACAATACCGGAAAAGTGCAGTGTCCCAAAAATCACAGACGCACAAGTGAAAACAGCCCTTTCAAAAGCCAAAAACACAGCATCAATGGGACGAGATGGTGTCCCAGGCTGCGTCTTGCACAAACTACAGAACAAACTAACCCCCCAACTAAACACGCTGTTCAACCTCAGCCTCTCCACAGGCTATGTGCCCATAGAATGGTGCTCAGCAACGGTTATTCCTCCCCACAAAGGAGGGGCCACAACTGATCCTGGTAACTATCGCCCCATAAGCCTGACTAGCCTGGTCTGCAAGGTTATGGAGCGCATCATTATGGAACTCATTAACAAAGACATTGGGAACCTCCAAACACTTGACCCAACACAGTTCGGCTTTGTTAAGGGCAGATCATGCCTACTAAACCTGATCGACTTCTTCGAGACAGTCACCAAGGCCACAGACGAAGGAAAGGTGGTTCACACAGCCTACCTTGACCTCGCCAAGGCTTTCAACACCATTCCCCACTCGGGTATTGCAGAAAAACTCAACAGCCTGAACATAAACCCTACGTCATGAGATGGGTTGCCAAATGACTTACAGACAGAACTCACACTGTAAGAATAGCAGGCTCCAGGTCCGACTCTAAACCAGTCACAAGTGGTGTCCCGCAAGGCTCGGTCCTGGGACCCCTACTGTTCGGCATATACTTCTCAGAAGTACAGGCAAACACAGGAGGACTATGGCTAACCAAGTTCACCGATGACTGCAAACTAGGAGCCATAACTGACTCTCCGGCTGACACGGACATCCTCCAAAAGGGCCTTACTGAGACGGACACCTGGTGTCAAAGTCATGGCCTCAAGCTAAATTCCAAAAAATGCATAGTCATCCCGTTTGGGAAAAACAAAACACCCACGAATTACCACATAGGTGACAGCCCCCTTAATACAGAAGAGGTAATAAGAGATCTGGGGACCTAGGTAGATAGTAATCTCTTCTTTGACAATCATATTGCCAAAGTAGTTAGGAAATCCTTCTATGTGGCCCATCTAATTACTAAAGGGTTCGCATCTAGAAATAAAGAGGTTATAGTGCCCCTCTACTCGTCACTTATTAGACGCATTATAGAGTACAATGCCCCATTTGGGATGTACCTCACGACACTTCCAAACAGCTAGAAAGACCACAAAAGTACCTCACACCAAGAGGATTATTGGCCTCAAACATATGTCCTATGCAGCCCGACTGAAAAAACCCCGGCTGTACTCAGTGGCATATCGCTTACTCAGAGGTGATCTCTGCCTGAATTACAAAGCCATGTCCAACTCATAATTGATGGACATGCTCCACCTAAAAAAATCCAAGTCACTGCGAGCCACGCGCTCTAATGAGCCAAACCTTGCCACAACAATAAATAGAACATGCTGGAGGGATAGATCCCTGTCACAGAGACTCCCCATGCTTTGGAACAAAATTCCAAATTACATCAGGCAGAGCCCTTCACTAACACTCTTCAAGAGAAACCTTGACGAGTGGATGGGTAACAGAAAATACACCCCTGGGATCACTTCATTGCCTCTGCTTGACAGAGGATCAGTTAATTAATCAATGGGGTGGCGAAAGCTGACACACACTGGCTAGGCTTATAAATGCCCTCGGGCAGATAGCCTAGTACCTACCTATGAATCTAAATCACCATGCCATTTCTAACTCCCTCTTTAAACAAAGGCCAAGCCAAAACAAAGCAAACACACATGAAAGCTCGTAAACAAGGGCATACAATACTTAAAATTAAAACTTTGCAAATGGCTGTCTGCTTCAACTTTTAACTACTGTCAATTAGTATATAAAAACCAGAAGTAGAGCAAATAAGTAAATTATTAACAGAATACCTGCATTAAAAATCAGGATAAGGAATTACCAGGAAGCATTATCACTTGCGCATTAAAAAGCCCTCCCATTCACACACTATTAAAGTCATAGTGACTAAAAAAATAAGAGACATTAGCAAGACAGAGAAGCAAAGAAAAGACATTATTCTAATGCTAGCAACACTATATAATCAATTATATGAGAGACAAGGAGGGAAAAGGAACTTCAAAGTTATAAGACACTACTTATTAAACAAAGATATAGGGAAGCCAAAGAAAAACTTAAAAAGATGAAGAAACAAGTTAATAATACTTTGAGGAAAATTAAAAAAGACAAATTATAAAAACATAAATAAGACATATCTTATAAGAAAATAAGTTAAAAAATAATACTTTACCTCATGGGTAAAAAAGTTATTTTACACTGTACTCAATTTCTTTTAGTGAAATATAACAGATATAAAGAATTAAAGCTTTACAGTCTTTTTTGCTGTGAAGTTGGTGTTTTTTTTCTTTTTAAAATCGGACCAAATGGACTTTTCTAAAGATTTCTTAGTAGTAGATAAGATTCAGTTCATATCTTCTGAAAAAGAAATGATGTTATTATTTTTGATGAAGAAGAGTGTTTTGCTGGAAAAATTAGTTGAGCTCTGATGTAATTTTTTTTAAGTGTCTTAATAAGTGGTCATGCTTTCTTTCTTAGTTGAATAGTCACTGTCAAATCTAATAGGTGACTGACCAAATTTCACTGGAGCTTTTGACAAGGCAGATTTTAACACAAGTTCTTTATCCAAACATGAAAGAAATATTATTGATCTGGGATGAACAGAAGAGTCTGTGGAAAGGGGTTTACTAATTGAGCCAAAAACACAGCATCCATGGGACCGGACAACATCCCAGGCTGTGTTTTACATGAATTTCAGAACAAACTGGCTCCCCACCTAAACACCATGTTCAATAACAGCCTCGCATCAGGCTTTGTGCCCACTGAATGGCACACAGCAACAGTTATCCCACTTCACAAAGGGGGAGCCACCACTGATCCCGGGAACTATCGCCCTATTAGTCTGACGAGCCTGGTCTGCAAGGCCATGGAACGTATCATCATGGAACTCATAAACAAAGACATTGGTAACCTCCAAACTCTGGATCCCACCCAGTTCAGGTTTGTGAAAAGCAGATCATGCCTCCTGAACCTGATTGACTTCTTTGAGGCAGTCACCAAAGCAGTAGATGAGGGTAAGGTGGTTCACACAGCCTATCCTGACCTCGCCAAGGCTTTCGACACCATCCCCCATTCTGGAGTTATAGCTAAACTCACTAAACTAGGTATAAATCCCTACGTCACAAGATGGGTTGCTAACTGGCTCGCTGACAGAACCCACACTGTAAAAGTTGCAGACTCCAAATCTGACCTCAAACCAGTGACAAGTGGAACACAGGGTTCAGTCCTGGGACATCTCCTGTTTGGTATCTACTTCTCTGAAGTACAGGCTAACACAGAAGGCCTCTGGCTAATGAAGTTCATAGATGACTGCAAACGAGGAGCCATAGTCAAGTCCCCAAATGATGTGAACATCCTACAGAAGGGCCTCGCTGAGACAGATGCCTGGTATCAGAACCATGGTCTCAAGCTCAATGCCAAAAAGTGCATTGTCATCCCCTTTGGTAAAAACTCTTTACCCATGAACTACCACATAGGCAGCAATCTACTTAACACCGAATGTGCGATAAGAGACCTTGGGACCCAGGTGGACAGTAGTCTCTCCTTTAATAGTCACATCGCCACAGCAGTCAGGAAGTCCTTCTACACGGCACACCTCATCATAAAAGGGTTCTCATCCACAAAAAAAAGAGGTCATTGTTCCCCTTTATGCGACCCATTATAGAGTACAACGCCTTTTTTGAAATGTACCTCACAAGACATCTGCAGCAGCTGGAAAGGCCACAGAAGTACCTCACAAAGAGGATTACTGGCCTCAAACAAATGCTCTACACTGACCGTCTCAAGAAACTCCAGCTTTACTCCGTAGCATATCGCCTACTCCGAGGTGATCTCTGCCTAACATATAAAGCTATGTCAAACCCAGAGCTGTTGGACATGCTACACCTAAAGAAATCCCAATCCCTCTGAGCTACATGCTCTAGGGACCTAAACCTTGTTACCACAATAAACAGGACATGCTGGAGGGATAGATTCCTGTCCCAGAGACGTCCCATACTCTGGAAAAGACTACCCATCTATGTCAAGCAAAGTTCATTAGCACTCTTCAAGAAAACTCTTGATGAGTGGATGGGAAATAGGAAATACACCCCGGGGATCACTTCTGTGTCTCTACTCAACAGTGGCACAGGAAAATAACTTTCTTGCATGGCGTAAGCCATGAAACCTTTTTGGCTATGCTTACATAGGCCCTTAGGCCAATAGCCTAGTACCTACCTATGAACCTATCTGTGAGCTCTTTCAATGCCAAATGAAAAACCTTCCTAAGGATTAAGAGTCTTAGGTAACCAGACTGTCAAAAAAGAGACCATATTATCACCTTCAGATTTTTCCAGTAAGCCAAACATTATTGTTATTTCTTCTTTTACAATTTTCTAGATCATCTATTTTTCCAATAGCCAGATATTGTGCTTTTTTTTTTTTTTTAAATATTCTGTTTGAGAATAATTTTCTTCTAGTCTGCTGTCAATGCCAGTTAATGCATATTTCAAGATTTGCTACCTTTGTTTGTAAATGCTGATATAGATCTTTAAGAATACTGGTTTGCTCAAGACTATTTTCTTTAACTTCCAAAAGGTTTTCTTGAAATCCATCAGTCTCAACAGAAAAATCTTGAAGAGTAGACATTACTTGTAGTTCCTTCTTAAGACAAGAGTCTGTATGATTATTCTTTGAGCTGTTCATTCTTTCTCACTGACAGATTAAGTTCCCAAAGTAATTTTGACAAGAACTTGTTAACGAAATAAACCAAAAATTGAGTATAAACCAGTTTAAATGTTTAAAAAACTTTTAAAATAAAAATATTTTTATAAGAATTTCCTATCAATTTATTTGATTTACTGCAGAGCTCTGAAAAGAGCCGTTATCTCTGCCCACCCCCCAGGTGTTCTAGTTTTTTAACAGAATACTAGCACTAACATCTACAATTGCTGAAAGGAAATGGGAGAAAGATCATTGGCTCTGAATATTGCAAAAGCACTGACATGGTGGAGGGATAACTGTAGGCAGGGAATAAGGGTTGGCCTTAGGCCCACACACTCACAGGGAGGAGAAAATGGGCAGTGAGTGGTCATGACAGAACAGCAGTTGTAATGAAGGGGGGAAGTTAGTGCTCAGAGATTTGGTATATTTAAGGGAGGCGGGAAACAATGATCAGTGATCAGACATGGTGGGAAGACAGTGGCAGAGAGTTCTGATCACTGACAGGTTGGGGGGCTACAAGGGACTCCAGTTGCTAGGAGGACACTATACAGGTTTAGGGTGTCAACCACATGCATCTATTGTAGGCTCTAGGGAGGGGCTCACTGTACCAGAAGACTGATTGGTATCTTTCAGGAGCAGCTGGTGACATCAAAGCAAGGAGTGGCCACAGGATGGGTGAGCCTGACTGGAATTAGACTGGGTTACATTAGGTGGCAAGGTAAAGTGGAGTGATCAGAGACACTAGGCGGGTAATAGTAAGTAGCAAACTTGTTTATTTAGAATACACAAAGCTTTCAGGCCAATACCCTTCCTCAGTGTGTTACATAACAAACTACTATTCACATACATTTAAACTAAAACATTCATGACACAGCCCAATCAGAAGAAGACAATTAACTGCATTTTCATATTTAAAGACATAAAACTAGTTTAAAACATGAAATATTTCCTGTCTAAACAAGTCTTGCACTCTAAAATTATAAAAAGTATAAAAGTATATATATTTGTATATTAAAGTATATATATCAATCATTTATATTAGTTCAACAGCATTTGTCTTTTCTTTAGTATAGGTTTCAAGCTTACTGCTGCATTAATACTAGGAACAGACAGTGAAACTGAAAAATTATATTACTTCAATGCCTGCTTTTTCTGAAAACTTGCATGTTTATAACCAGATGCTTGATAGACTTGCATATGAAACTCGCTTAGAGCCTATGAAGAAGCGTAAACTGCAGAGAGATTTAAATGGTTTTAAATCTAATAACATTTTTTTTTCCTGACCTAAGGAACATATTAATAATAAGAAAAGTCCAGTGCTACATTCACTAATTCAGTCAACTAAAGGCTCTATGTATGCACAAAACATAATTACCTCTGATGAACATACTAGTCCAAATAATATGACTGAGCAAGACCAAGTCTGATATTAGTGGAGTTACTTCCATGCATGCTAATAGAGTTTCTGCAACTCTAGCTATCCCCCACTACAGAACCCACACACTACTGACATATTAACAAACAATGTCACCTTCCAACAAGCTGAGGAGTTTTGGCAACTTCCAATTCGTCTGAATTTACCAGAAGTGATAGAATTGTATCCAGGAGGTCAGTCTAGGGACAGAAGAATAGAAAAAGAAGAAAAGCAAGGAAGATGGGGAAGCAAGGGACCAGAGAGACAGAGTCAATCCAAATACAAGAGGACGTAACTAAGACTGTGGTAAACCTGTCTAGTTTTACTTTAACTAAAGATGATATCTCATTGCTACAAAAAGGGCTAAAATTCATTCCATCTATGAGTGTGAGAGTTGTTGAAGCACTAACAGGCAAAATTATTTGTAAGAAATTTAAGCCTGAGATCTACATTCAAGGAAAGTGTACACCATTCTGCTCAGGCATGTAGAAAACCAAGCACTTTTACACCTGTAAACTGTCCAATAGTTGCTGCATTTAACAATGTTTGTGAACAAGAAATCTGTGAACTTTATGCTTAGAAAGAAGCCTAAAAATGGTATAATTTAACATGTGCTGAGCATGAAGCTCTCCTGAAACTGCGACATGATAACAGTATTGTTATAAAGGAAGCAGACAAGGGAGGAGCCATAGTAATATTTGGTAGGAAAGACTATGATGCACTGCTGGCTGAATTTCTAAATGATGAATCTCTTTTTACCAGACTTACCAGTACTGAGACTGCCAAGTATATTAGTAAAGTTAATATGTTTATTTAAGAAGTACAGCTTAACAATGATATAAGTTTTGAGTTGGTTAAGTTTTTTAATACTCCATTCCCAGCTATACCAGTGCTATACAGCCTACCTACATTACACAAAATTAGGCACAAACCACCTATGAGACCTATAGTATCTGGAGGTGGATGGGTCACTGAACCCTTATCTGCACACCTGAAATATGTACTTGGTAAGTTATTAGTGAATATTGGAAGTTATATTAGAGATACAGGTGATTTCCTCATGTGTTTATATGAATGGTATGAGTCTAATGAAATAACAGATTTTATGTTTGTCACTTTAGATATTAAGAGCCTTTTTATCATTATACCGAATGATTACAGACTAGAAACAATGTGTATATTTTTATGTCAACAGAGCAACATGCCAACTAGAGAAATAGACACTATATGTGAGTTAACAGATCTTGTTCTGAACAACAATGTGTTTATTTTTGGTGAAAGTCCTTACCGAAGGCAGGTCTGGCCATGGGTACCCCAATGCCCAACACCTATGCTAATACTGTAGTAGGTTTTGGGAGGAACAATTTATGTCCAAAGATCCCAAGACTTTTCCGCAACCTTGTATTTTACAAGCATTTTGTGGACGATGTCATTTTTGGTTTGGAAGGGGGAATGCTGATGAATTAACAGCATTTGTAGAACTAATGAATGCATCTACTGATTTTCTTGAAGTTTACATTGGAATATTCACAGACCGCAATACCTTTTTTTGATGTTAAGCTAGAGAAAACTAGTAATGGTATTGAAACTTCTATTTTTCAAAAGGATGTACATGCAAATACGTACACCCACAGAATAAGTATGCATGATAGGTACACCCATAGAACAAGTATGTATGATAGGTACACCCATAGAACACGTATGTATGATAGGTACACCCATAGAACACGTATGTATGATAGGTACATCCATAGAACACGTATGTATGATAGGTACACCCATAGAACACATATGTATGATAGGTACACCCATAGAACAAGTATGCATGACAGGTACACCCATAGAACAAGTATGTATGATAGGTACACCCATAGAACACATATGTATGATAGGTACACCCATAGAACAAGTATGCATGATAGGTACACCCATAGAACAAGTATGTATGATAGGTATACCCATAGAACACATATGTATGATAGGTACACCCATAGAACAAGTATGCATGATAGGTACACCCATAGAACAAGTATGTATGTAAGATAGGTACACCCATAGAACAAGTATCCATGTACCACATATGTTAGGGAAAATCGCCTGAACACAAACAATGTAAAATGTATAACTCAGACCAAATGGTAAGTGAATTTAATGACAGAGGTTATGATGCAGCTACACTTGAGAGTCTAAAAACTGATGTAGTTAAATGACAGGCAGGGTAGTACAAGACCAAATTTTAGAAAGAAAGAGCCCCCCCACCCCACCAGAGATTATGTAAGGGAACAAGGCCCTGACACTACATAACTAGGTTTAATAGAAGGACTAATGATATTAAAAATATATTTAAGCATTGGACATTACTGGGCTATATGCCAGAGCTGAAACAACTGGTGGGGCAGAGACCATACTTTGCCTAGAGGAACTGTGTAGACTTAAAAAAACATCTTTGTTATAAGGATGTGAAACAACAAAATGTTAAACTAACACAAAGTAGGTACTTTTCCTTGTTATAACTGCTCCTGTTGTAAAGACATCATAAATAGTGATGAATGTATACATCCATTAACAAATGTAAAATATAAATTTAAATGTTATGCTACCTGCTCTACTTCTAATGTGGTATACCTTGCTACCTATACAAAAAGTGTCATTCCTTCTATGTAGGTAAGTGCACACGAAAACCTAAGGACCGTATAACAGAACATAAATCTGCAATACGCAGAAATGTTAAAACCAACACATGGATGAAAAGGGAAGAGACCATGAATTTAAGTTTAGAATTATAAGCATTGTACATAAGAGCATGAGAGAAGGTGATCTGAATAACAGACTAAAGATTTTACAGTATGAATGGATAGTGAAACTGTAAGCAGACTCTCTATCTGGTATTAATGCAGCAGTGAACTTGAAACCTACACTAAAGAAATGACAAATGCTGTTGAACTAATGTAAATGACTGATGTATGTAATTTAATATACAAATCTGTACATTTTTTATATATATTGTATATATTTGTTGTTGCGTCTTTCGGCTTTTCCCGGTTAGGGGTCGCCACAGCGGAACTCCGGTCCGCTAATGATTGGTAGTTAATTTTTACGTGCCGAGTTACCAGCCCTGACACACAACCTTCAACGAAGGTACGCCCATTCATGCATGTCTCCATACAGAAGGTGCTCTAGCTGAGAATCGAACCGGACAGCTTCTGACTGGGAGGCGACAACGCTACCACAGCACCACCACAAGGATATAAAACGCATTTTAAAACATGAAATATTTACTGTCTAAACTAAGTCTTGCACTGTAAAATGATAAGTATAACAAATATATATTGTATATATTTGTTATACTTATCATTTTACAGTGCAAGACTTAGTTTAGACAGGAAATATTTCATGTTTTAAAATGCGTTTTATGTCCTTAAATATGAATCTGCAGTTAACTGTTGTCTTCTTCTGATTGAACTGTGTCATGAAGGTTTTAAGTTTAAATGTATGTGAATAGTAGTTTGTTATGTAACACACTGAGGAAGGGCATTGGCCTGAAAGCTTTGTGTATTTTAAATAAACAAGTTTGCTACTTACTGTTACCTGCCTAGCATTTCTGATTACTGGACTTTATCTTGCTCTTTGTGAATATTTTGTCTGGAGTGACAGTTAACCTCAGAGCTGGTCCTAGCTATTTTTACATCAAGTGGTATCACCTTTGAGCATTATCATAATACTAAATAACTGGTCATAGACCACTGCACACAAGTAGCTGACTCGCTTCCAGCAATAACAGACAAAAGGCTGAAATTTCTTGCCCTCCCCCCAATAAAGACAACTGCACTGGGAACAAAATACACTGGTGACTAATCAAATACAAGAAATGTTGCCAGTAACAACTTGCTTCAGCCTTTTCAAAAACCTAAACACAGGAAATCAGCAAACCCACTTCACTCAATGATCACAATGAACCTAGGTACAATGGAAGCTTTAGCTAACCAAATACAAACCACTACTCCTCAGTTTAACACTACAGCACACACAATAGCAAAAACCACTTCAATAACCACAAATGCACTGCCCAATGTAACATATTCCAAATTGTTTCCAACAGTAACTTAAGGCTATATATAATAGTAAAAATCTCACCTCCGATAACTACAGTGGCACTTGGTAAACAGATTAAATAGACACATTTGACTTATTAAATCCACATACTACTCAAAGTAATCTACCTTAGCTTTTTTCCAACAATTATACTTGAAAGCTGCAAAACTTTCCCCACTCATGCAATAACCAAACCCGCAATGGGAAGATAGCAGATATCTGACTTGTCAAATGCAACAAATACAGTCCACAATAATATATTTCACTTTGTACCAACAAAATCCAGAAACAGCAATCTAACGCTCTCCCCTTTAAAAAACACTACATAGGAGCAGGACCACATACCAGAAATTACTGTACGTAGCCACCATGTACTTCAATTTCTTCTAACGATAAGCTTCTTTCCCATTCACAATGGTACTCAGTAAAGAAGACATGTTTGACTAGCCTAGCCAAATGAAAGCAGTACTGACCAGAGTTATGTACTGCAGCTTGGTTCCAACAATTACACAAAAGCAAAGGGAGAATAGTTCTGGAAGCAAGTCAAATGTCAGGGAAAAGCAGCTTGGACCTCAAAGTTCTGCTGAAGTAATTCCGTCTGTTGCTGTGGTCATAACCTCAACAAAAAATGGAAAAATAAAAGAAAAACTGTACACCAGCCATTTTGAAATAGCAAAATGTAGAAGTAGATTAAGCATTTACCACCATGAAGGGAGGCATGCTGGATGTTGGATTTTTTAGATATTCTGCAGGCACCATTATATTTATGGGCCTAAAGCTCGATTTTAAGCTCTGTGCTTCTAAAGTACAGCCAAACAATCCACTTATGCTGTACTAACAAGCTAATAAAAAATGGCTGAAACGTGCATCTCTACACCTAGTGGGGTCTAGCTTTATTGGCCTGAGTGGACCCAAAAAGACTTACAAAGTTAAAAGTCACAGGCATGCAAAAGTTGTGTAGCAGAATCACAGATATGCCTTTATTTGGTGATTTGTATACATCTCCATGGACCTGTACTTCAGGCAGTTTAAGATATTGCACAGTGAAATCTGTAGCTTAGCTGAGTCTTTTTTGCAGTTCTTACATAAGTGTGGGGGGGGGGGACAGAAAGAGATTAATTATGAATACAGTAATTGCATACAATCATTGACTGATTCACTAAAGCAGGTCTTGGCAGCAAAGGAGGCTAGAAGGGCTTACTTGATTGAAAAGTTAGCCACATTGTACACACTTTCTGCAGCTACATCAGCACAACTCTCCCCATAACAGTGGTATTGGCTCCCTATAGCTACGGTAGGGAATTGTGATAGCAGACATTAATAGCCTGTATACCAATGGTTCATACATAGTTACTAGGCTTGCAGTCCAGGGAACTAATAAGGAGTCCAAATTTTCAGCTGCCTCCAAGTACTGCCTGGTTAACTGCCTTGCTCAAGGTTACAAAAGTAGGCAAATAAGAGCTGAGGGGAATCAAACTCTGTGCCACAGGAACTACAGTTCATAGCCTTAATCATCTGCAGGAGATCTTATTTGCTGGGCTGCTTTACAAGATAGTCTAATCATATATCAATCATACTTTTCATAATTACACTTTCATGCTCAGTCAAACCAGGATCAGCGAGTATGCTCAGTCAAACCAGATCAGCGAGTAAATTTTGCTGTATGATACAACTTACAAGTTTAAATTAATTATGCTGATCAACAGAAAAAAATTACTTTGGAAACAAGATAGAGGGACTGGACCCCAGAAGTCCAATATCTCATGCCAACCTTGGAATCTTGTACTGCTGGCAGACGTCAGATGGATAGAACATATTCCAAGACATCAGACCCTCAAATTAACAGCAAAGATGTTAAGTCAACTGCATACATCCAGCCAGTGAATTTATTAAGGGTATTCTGTAAACCATTCATACAGCAATGGAACAGAAACAAAGGGAAGGTAGACTTTAAAAAGTGTGAATCTACATGAAACCACCGCACCTGAAACAAGCCTGGTGTGAAGGATTAACATCAGTCTTGACTAGTGAGTCATAAAACCTTTCTATATTTGCAGCACCTCATTGTATGGATTTCTACAAATTATCATATAGTCCAAAAGTTCCTGAAATACAGCAATTCATTTCCACATCAAGACAAAATTCTTTCAGGTCAGAATTTCAGTTTTCACTAGGATATGTACTGCTGACAATTTAACTCCACTGCCTTAAAAACTAAATACTTTGGGTTAAAGCTAAAGCAAACAATAATTACAATATTACAGTTAAAATTTGCACATGCAATACTTACATATGGGTTTACTGCTGTGATGTAAAGAAGAAAAAACATACAAGAGAGCATGTTGGCATACTGGAAAGAGCAAAGCAGAAACTACAAACTATGCATCTTTATTTAACTTTCTTGCTGTCTGCAGACGAAGTCATAAATTACTCATACAGCAGAATCTATAAATCAATGTTTACTCAACATAATGGAAACTAATACTTGAAATCTCAAGCCTAGAAGAAGCTAGGTCAGTAATTTTCAGAGAAGGACAGCCAACCTTGTAACCAGTTCCAGGCTTGACTGCCACTTTTTTTTCCCTTAAAAGTTATTTTGAACATATACAGATATAGGAGTATAAGAATATATATCTCCAAATTCTTGGGTAAACATGGTAGTGTCTAGACTATATCTACAACTAGAGTCTTTAACAGGCTCAACAAAAAATATACATCAATATGCCTTTATGAAAACCAAACAACAGGACTACCCAAATGATGCAACCCAGAAAGTTATATGATAGTTCAAGGACCTGTTCTACAGGCATATGATGATGTCACCAAACTGTCTTAATACACGGATGTATTCCAGCTGGACGACTGTCAGGCACTTAATATTTTTGAAGATCTCCACCTGGATTAGATGTTCCAAGGTTCCTAGCCAAGATCATCAGTGGTCTATGAACCTTAGACAACTGGAAAAGACTGTGAGCAATTTCCCTTCATACTTAGTCTTGTGGTCTCCTGACTGGAGATATTACTTGCCCTGTCTGCCATTAGAGACCAGGTGGCCATGGAACTCTTGTATCACTACAAATCATGTAGTCTCACAAATAGTAGAACCAAGGATCTAAATCTTTACCAGCAGATAAATAAAACATGGTGGACAGAGAGGTTCATCACACAGTTGCCTCCTCCATCTCTGAACAGTCTCATCATGTAAATTATGCACTGTGATACATATCTTCCTTCAAACAAGACCTGGATAATTGAATGAGTATTCACAAATTCACCTCAGGCTTGACTAATCTAACCTTTCTGGACGGAGGGGGTATGGTCTAACAGTGGGTAATGGTAAGGCATAAATCCCTTGAATGTCCTGTGATCCTTCAATCCTATACTTGTTATAAATTCTGCATTACCAGCGCAAAGCAGTTTGGTAGCTACACAGCGACAGTTCAGCAGCTGCTGTTAAATGAGAGTTCACTGATCAAACAACTGCCTAAGCTTCATGAATCACAGATGCTATTTTTGTACCTTGTTAATCTAAAAAATAAAATATGGCAATTAATTTAAAATAATTATTCTTTTTTATGTTTGTAACTGGAGTACTGGACCAAATGCATGCGCAAAACAATACGGAAATAAGAATATTTTAAAACCTCCCCCCCCCCTCCAAATAACCACAACTCTACAGTTTAGAGTTACAAAAATAAATTGTGCTGGCACAGATGCCCAGTGGAAAAATTCATCACAAAACAAAGTAGCAGCAATAGCAGTAAGAGATGTACTGTACATACACTCCTACCCTGAATCAGGCCCTAGTCAGCTAAAGCACATAGAAATGGTTGTTGTTAATGTTGTATTTCTTTCGGCTTTTCCCGGTTAGGGGTCATAACAGTGGAACTCCGGTCCGCTAATGATTGGCAGTCGATTTTTAAGGTACCGAGGTGCCAGCCTGACGCCCAACCTTCAACGAAGGCACACCCGTTCACGTATGTCTTTCAAACGCCACTCGACCGTGGGGAGGACATGCAGGCTCCACACAGAAGGTGCTCCAGCCGAGAATCGAATGGGAGAACCTCTTTGCTATGAAGTTCTATTATACATGACGCTGAACGGTATTCATAGTCCAGGGCTTTACATTTTCATAGCAATGATCGACAAAGAGCTGCGCTACGAGATTATGCAAATTCCAGACTGTCAGAAAGACTACAGAAATGTGGAGGACTTTTTGTGAACATGCCGCCCCATCAGAAATGAGTAACAATTAATGAGCAAGTGATACAGGGACATCCACTACACTATTAAGGGTGTTTACATGTATGCACATGATTTCAATTCATAGACATGAATCTATAATGAACTCATCTGCGTACAAGGTGTGTAAAGCACCCTGAAGTTAGCAACAGATTTCAGTCAGAATAATGAGATACAAGGGGAGTTGAGTTGGTGCTTCTGCATACCTAGAAATGTTTACTGGAGGGACTGCTTGGGTAAATGTTTCATTGTGATGCTTGTGCACACCTGGACATTTTACTGATGGGGTCACTTGGTGAACTGTTTAATTTCAGTGTTTGTGCATACCTGGACATTTTCATAAAGGGGTCACTTGGGCGAATGTTTCATTTTGGTGCTTGTGCATACTGGTGCATGTTACTGAAGAGGTTGTGTGGATGAATGCTTCATTTTGGTGCTTGTGCATAATGGGGTGTGCTACTGGAGGGGTAACTTGGGTAAATGTTTCATTTCAGTGTTTGTGCATACTGGGGCATGTTACTGAAGGGGTTGCTTGAGTGAATGCTTCAATTTAGTGTTTGTGCATACTGGGGCATGTTCCTGAAGGGGTGCTTGGGTAAATGCTTCTTTTTAGGGCTTGTCCTTACTAGGAAATGTTACTGAAGGGGTCATTGGGGGAATAAGTCATTTGTGCATCACTGAAGTCCTTGTATGTAAATGGTCAGACTGCTGAAGTGATCACTGGGCAAAATAATTTATTGTGTCATTTTAGTGCTTGTGCATATGTAACACAAATGAATGAAGTGGTTGCTGGGAGAAATAATTCATCTGTGTGTCAGGGAAATGCTTGTGCATGCTTGGACTAAGTTTGCGGACTGCAACTCCAATATCATAGGCGAAGTACCGCATTCAAAAATTGATATGCGTATCGCAAGGGTATTGAACTATGAATTGGAAAACCACCTCATTAGCATACCATGCTTTACAACATTTTTTATTTGCATCTCATTATTCTTCAGGCATTGCGCATTAGCGTTAATGGCCTCTATGAACTGTGCCCTTGTTACACTCATTCATAATTATCAGGAATACCCCTATTGCATTGGTGCAACTATGAATATCACAAATTACTTTAAAAAAAAATATCCTTTTATAAAATTATGTCATTGCAATTATATAAAATATGTTTGGGTGTGAGTAATGCAGGTTTACTCATGGTTTGCTTTGTTTGGTCTCTTCAGTTCTCCCTTATGACCAAACTACACCAGTCATGAGTATGCCCTGTCTTACCTGCACCCAAACGTGATATATTGCTTAATTTTGATCAAATTGATGCTCAGCTGATCATACCGCAAGTTATTTGTGGGTTCTCAAAATGGATTTGAAGAAACATGTCCTACTCCTGGACTGCACATCCAGCTTACAATGTTTTGTGAAGGCGTGGACAAGTAGCCCAAACTGAAGAATCTAAAATATTCCATACACCCTCCAGAAATATGATGTTGATGCAGCCAATGCCCTAGTAGAACATGCTCCTACTACTCCTGAAGAAGCTTACTACATTTGTCACAACAAAACAGCAGTGAAGTGCACAAACCATTCACAAAGCTTTTTTTTTAACTAGTTGACATTCTTTCTTAAAAGGCACACAATGATTAGTCTTTCTGAAATTATTAGTCCTTGTATAACATCTTTGTGGCTTGTGAACATCAACAGATGCAGGTGATGCACTTTCCATTTTGTTTGCCAATAGTGAAAAATGAATAGCTTGATTAAGGGTGATTGCACAGACAAAGGCCAGGATTAACAGATAAGTTGCATGGCACACAGAGAGCACTTGGGCTTGATTGTTAAAACAATGGCAACCAGAACTCCCACCTTAACAAAACAAATGCATATTCCTTATATTACAGCAGTGACTGAATACAATAGTATTCTCTGCTCATATTCTAATGTAGCTTTAATGCCACTTGAGAATGTACACAAGAAATATACCAGAAGAATTCCCTCATGCAAAACGATAGACTATTCTGAATGCTTACATTGTATCGGTCTATATTATGTAAATGAAAGTTATGCACTTATCATAACAACAGATTTTCAAGGTTTACATCTGTGTTCTTCAAGAGAGGGACTGATTGCTGCAGGCAGCACCAACTCAGCATCTTCAGACTACTCCTAAGGTTGAGCTCCACACAATGCACTGTGCTTCCCTCTCTCCTTCAGATCACATTTGCTAGCAGATTGTCACAGGCACTGTTAGAAAAAAGGCATACATTCTTGTCTGTCTCAACAAGGAATATAGCCCTTACTTCTCATAAATGCCTCACTTAACGTCACAACAGAAAGGAGAGAAATCTGCTTGTGGGGGATGGAGAGAGAATATTGTTGAAGTAGACTGACATATTATGAAGATCTAGTGATATGAATAAAAAACAAGAAAACTCACTGAAAACACAAACAGAACACCACTGCAGCCAGAACGATGTAAAAGAAAAGAAACGCAATTTATTTAAAGACCAAAACAGCGTTTTCGCTTCCAGAAAGCCAGAAGCTTCATCAGCAGTTGAAAGGATTAAAACCTAATGCATTTAAAACAAAGTAACTGGCGCTTGTTGACGACATAACCACAAGCGCCACAAGGCTGCTTAAAGGGGCAACGATGAAACTTAAAAGGGCAACAATAACAAGGAGAGTGGGTAAATACAAATACATAGTATGCCCTGTAAAACTTATATAAAAGAATTAAAACATTCTATAATGAAGTGTGAAGCTAAAAAGCTGTATATAGTGAATATCAATAGACAAGAGCAACTAAATGTACTACTGCATTGGGTCACCTAACAGGAGCAAGCAATATAAAAAAAGCTACATATCAAAGGAAAATCAATATGTTAAGGTTGCTATTACTTTAAACTATAGATGGAATAGAACACTGAATGGGCTTAACCCTAGCAAAGCATTATATGCGACATTATTCACTGTCCTTGGAATTGACCAATGGGATAGGTTGGTATGCCACCAAGAGTAAAAAAGTACTATCTAAGGTAGCTCTTATATTTAAGAATTGCAGCAATGTTACAGTTTTCGTTTAGCCCAGGAAATGAGAAGGCGTCCATTCAAAAAAGAATGTGCCTTACTTAAAGACTTCTTCTTAAACAGAAGATACCCGGTAGACTTGGTCATTGATTTGACTGTGGAAGTCTCCTCTAAACGTTTGGAGGGTTTTCTCACACCTCTTCTCTCCTCTAGATCTCCCCCCTCGCCAAGTGGAAGACCATTAGACACATTGGATCCAATGCCTTTGGATCCATCTTGTGGGCAGGATGCTATTGTTGTGGACACCAAAAAGGACCCTGACTTCTCGGACAGTTTCGTTACTGCCTTCAACACAAACTCAAGGCATATTTGCTCCATCATGAGGAAGAACTGGTTTTTTTAGCATGAATTCGGGGCTACACGATAGGTTAGGTTTATCTCCTATCTTCACTTACAGAAGGGGTAATAATCTTAAAGATATTTTACAGAGAAATACGAATTGTGAACACTTGACGAGAATAAAGGGCACATCTACTTGTGGGTGTTGCAAATGGTGCAGATACCTGCGAGTAGGTAACTCTTTCATCATTAGGGAGAGGAAATATTTCATCAATCACAAAATTAATTGTAAAACGAAGGCCATAGTATACGTAGCATTTTGCCAATGCTGCGCAGCTTTCTATGTTGGTAAAACGGATAGACGCTTCTGTGACCGTATATACCAACACATCTACGCTATCAACAATAAGAAAAGCGACAACGCGTTGTCAAAACATATTCTTAACAACAGCGGCCACAGCTTCCTGTTCATGGGCATTGATCATATCAGCATGGATATCAGAGGTGGCCCACAATCTCTTATTGTCGAGACTCGTGAGCTCGAATGGCAACTCCAACTGGACGCCTTCTCATTTCCTGGGCTAAACGAAAACTGTAACATTGCTGCAATTCTTAAATATAAGAGCTACCTTAGATAGTACTTTTTTACTCTTGGTGGCGTACCAACCTATCCCATTGGTCAATTCCAAGGACAGTGAATAATGTCGCATATAATGCTTTGCTAGGGTTAAGCCCATTCAGTGTTCTATTCCATCTATAGTTTAAAGTAATAGCAACCTTAACATATTGATTTTCCTTTGATATGTAGCTTTTTTTATATTGCTTGCTCCTGTTAGGTGACCCGATGCAGTAGTACATTTAGTTGCTCTTGTCTATTGATATTCACTATATACAGCTTTTTAGCTTCACACTTCATTATAGAATGTTTTAATTCTTTTATATAAGTTTTACAGGGCATACTATGTATTTGTATTTACCCGCTCTCCTTGTTATTGTTGCCCTTTTAAGTTTCATCGTTGCCCCTTTAAGCAACCTTGTAAGATCTAGTGATATGGTATGTGCACATCTTGCTTATCTTCCATAATCCAGTCCATCTACTTCAATATATAAAACCCCAGCTACATGTCTTGGGTAGCATCAAGACAGAACATCAAAGGATGGTGGCCCTGACGGAACACCTACACCTTCAGATCACATCTAGCTTCTAGTGTTTTACAGGCAAAAGTGTGCAATAACGCCCATATCACATGCAGCACAAACGTCATCCACTGACAAATTTCTAATGAAGGCTAAAGAAGTAGTCACAGATCTGGATGAAGGAGTTCTGAGTTAACCTGGATGTCTCCAATTACTAGAAACACAACAGCAAATAAAACCTAACAGCCACCTGGGAAAAATCACCAATTTCTTTGCCTCAAACTGGGCCAAAAAAATTCTAAACAGTCAATCACTCTTTCTGTAATTTATACTCCTGTCTAAACTAAATGGCAGCTGCCTATTTACATATGCACAGTGTAATTTATATTCCCCTTGATTTGATTATGCTGCAAGAAAGAATAGTTGTGTAAAATTTTACTATAACCATAGATGACCTTCTCTTCACTGCTGCAGTATTCTTAAACTGAGGGATCTTCCACCAAAAGGTGACCCGACGGCCAGTATACAAATACCTTAGAGGAAGCCACAGCTCTGGTAGAATGGGCCTTCACAGGTGAAGAGAGGCTCTTTCCATGGAGTGTGTAACAAAGGCTAATAGTCTTTGAAATTCAAGAAGAAATAAGTCTGCTAGGAAACAGGTAAACCCAGAGCCCTGAGATGAAAGTTCACAAATAACTGATCAGATTTCCTGACAGCTTTAGACTTGTCTAGGTAAAATCTATGTTGTCTATGTACATCTAAGGAGTGCAGTACCTTCTCGCTGTGGTTTTGGGGAGAAGGGAAGAAGGTAGGTAACTGAATGGAAGGGATAATTGGGTGGTGCAGTGGTTAACATTGTTGCCTCACAGCAACAGGTTCTCTGGTTCGATTCTCGGCTGGGGTGCCTTCTGTGTGGAGTTTGCATGTTCTCCCTGCATTCGCGTGGGTTTCCTCTGGGTACTCCAATTTCCTCCCACATTCTAAAGACATGCGTCTGGAGCATCTCTCTCCGGGCCTCCGCTGAAAACAGGCTCTGTGGAACCTAGTCGGACTTTCCCGGTCAACAAATGTTAAATAAATAAACAACTCATTAACCATTTTTGGCATAAAGGAAGGATTTGTTCTCAAGGATACCCTGTCATTATGAAAAAACAAGAAGGGGGGTTACAGCCATAAGGACCTGCAGCTTCAACACCATTTATAGCTGAAGTTAAGGACACTAATAAAACAGTTTTACAAGAGCAATGTTTAAGGGAGGCCAAAGATGTGGGCTCAAAAGGTTCCAGGGTCAATTTTTCCTAAAACAAAAGTAAGGTCCCAAGGAGGAGAACTAGGTTTCTTTGGAGGCCTAACATGAAGGACACCCTTAAGAAATTGTTTCATCTCAAATCTGGGTACTAGAGGGGGACAGAGAGGCAAACAAGCAGAAATAGCTGAAATGTGCTTTAAGAATAAGCCAAGCCAGCAAACAGCAATTCACACAAATAGGATAGAACCACTGGGATTCCCACAGTCAATGGGTTTTGGTTCTTAGGGAGAGACAAGCATGATTTTTTTTCCATTTGGAAACACAAGACTTTCTAGTATTGGGTTTTCTGGCCTCCTGCAAAACCCTAAGCACGTCCTCAGAGAATAGGTGTCTGAAAGGAATTAGAATTCTACCACCCAGAGTGTCAGTTGTAGCACTGACAGGTATGGATGCATCAGAGATCCTTTGTTTTGTGTGAGAAGGTCCACTCTGTGGGGTAACTTGTGGTGACGGCCCTTGGCTAAATGCAGAAGAAGGGGGATCCAGTGCTGTATAGGCCAAAAGGGAGTCACCAGCAAGATTTTTGGTTGGTCCTAATCAATCTTGAACAGGACCTTTGGGATTAAAGGAAGGAGAGGGAATGCATACAGAAACATCTCCTTCCAAAAAAAAGAAGAGAGCATCTACTTTCCAAACAAGACAACTTGGGACTTTGGCACAAAACTTTGCAAGTCGTTTGTTCAGGGGGGAGGCAAATAAATCTGTTTGAGGAGTACACCCATTGGTGGACTATGTACAGAAAGACATCCCTGTGAAGCATCCATTTGTGGGACTGAATCAAAGGCCTGCTCAGGGAGTCTGCCATAAGATTCCAGTTGGAGGGAATGTACACTGCCTGAATAGTCATGTGATATTGGGCAAGGAATTTCCATACCAGAACAGCCAACCTGCAAAAGAGATACGATTTGGTCCCCCTGCTTGTTCACATATCAAACAACTGTCATGCTGCCTGTAAACAGTTTGAGGGGGGCCTGGGCAAAGGAGAGGTTGAAATGTTTGTAGAGCTAGGAGCAATGTTCACATTTCACGGATTTTGATGTGTTCTATTTTCTGGGAGGGAGACCAAATTCCCTGAACTGTAAATCTGCCCAAGGCTGTCCCCCAGCCCATGTCTGATGCATCTGTAAAGAGTTCTAGGACTGGGGTGAGAGGATCCAGAGGTAGTCCTGGATTTACGTCTATCTATTGGATCCACCAGAGCAGTTTCCTCTTAGACAAGGAATGAGGGGGACTTTGTATTCTTGTGGGTGAGAATGCTAGGTCCACACAGATCTGAGGAACCACTGGAATTTCCTCATGTGGAGTTCTGCCATGGGTATCATGGGAATGGTTGAAGCCATGAATCCTAGTACCCCTGGCCATGATGTGAGTCAAGGGGAGAAGGGAGTGAAAGAAGGACTGAAGGTCCTGCACCTTCTGAGGTGGAAGTGACACACTCGTTATGTCTGTCTGGATTTAACAACCCAGGAAAATGTGGTCCTGTGAAGGGGTAAGGACTGACTTTCTGAAGTTGATGGTGAATCCCAGTTTTCCAAGGAGGGAAATGGTGGTCTCCAGATTTTGGAGTAGACTGTGGAGAGTTGGAACCTGTGACAGCAGGTTGTCCAGGTATGGAAAAATCTGGATACCTAAAAGCTTGCAATGTGCAGTCACTAGAGCCAGGCATTTTGTGAATACTCCGGAGCTGTAGAAAGACCAAAGGGTAAGGCAAGGAATTGAAAATAACAGGAACTTACCAAAAAGCGTAAGAATTTCCTGAACACGGGGTGAAAGGGGATGTGAAGGTAAGCATCTTTTATATCTAGAGATGCCACATATCTCTGTGGAAGGATAAGAGGAAAGAGAGTTTGGAGTGTCAACATTCTGAAGGATGGAACTTTTAAGAAAGTGTTGAGATGGGATAAATCCAGGACTGGTCTCTAGGGGTCATCCTTTCTGAGCACTAAGAACTTTCTTGAATAAAAGCCTTTACCTCTAGAGGTTTGAGGAACCCTTTGAATGCAGCCCTGTTTCCAAAGCAGCTTTGGGAAGTGGAGCAGCTCTCTCGGGGGGGGGGGGGCTGAGAGATGAAGGGGGGTGGTGGAGTGCCAATCCAAGAAGCATCTTTTTTTGATTATAGGAAGAACCCATGTGTTTTGGGTGATGCATTCCCAGACCCTATGAGTGTTTGAAAGGTGAAGGGAAAGAGGGGAAAGGGACACATCTGCAGAGTAGTGTCAGACTCCCTGCTTTGTCAGGAAAGGATTGCCTTTGTTGTGAGGGTGCCTGTGAACCCCTAGGCTTCAGTTGTCTCCTACCTCTTTCGGAAGACTTACTGGAGGAGTACTGAGTGTGGCTGTGGACAAAAACAGGTTTTGTTGGGAAATTCCTATGAAACCTGGGCACAGGAGAAACCAAGATGTGTTTCATCGCCTTTGGTTCCTTAGTTTTTTCCTGTAAGGACTTAGAGAAGCTGCTGCCAGACCAAATAAGGTTGAATTATCTAATGGTGCCTCCATTAATATACATCTGAAGTCATTCTGGAGAGGTTGCAACCTAAGCCAGGAAAATCTTCTGAGAACTGAACCAGCAGCAGCTGCCCTGGCACAAGCCTCCACATCATCATTGTTGCATTTAATGGAGTGTCTTGCCATTTGGGAGGAAGCTCCCAAGATACAGAGAGCCAAGAATATGGAAGATCTGAAATGGCACTTGATGTCTCAGACAAAAGCTCTAGAGTACTTGGTCATATGTGTCTGATAACTGATGGGCCTGAAAGCCAAGGTGGCTGAGTGTAGGCCTTTTTCCCAGTCTCTCAAGGGTTCTACTCTCTTTGTCTGATGGGAGAAGGAAGCATCCTAGACTGTTTACCTGTAGCTGCAGAAATGACTGCTGGGTCTGCAGCAGGACACCTAAAGAGGAATTTACAATCCTCAGGGACCTTGCAGAAACAGTCTGGCTTCTTGGGATCTGGAGCCTGGGAGTCTGGGGGTTTGGGAAGGCATTCAGAAATGCAGGTTGCACTGTTGGCACTGCAGAAGGGCCAGGGAAATCAACTTACAGAAGCTGATAGTATCTTTGCTGGAGACCAGAAATTTGGGAGGTGTTCCACTTAAAAGTGTTCCTCCATTTTCAAAAGAGTTTCACCAAATGATCTCTCTTCCATAGGGGAATCAGCACAGACGGACTCCTCTTCAAAAGAACATATTCCCGAGGAGAGGAAATTTGTTTTGAGGAATCCAAGGATTGTTCATTGGAGGAAAAATCATCAGAGGAGTCACTGTCCCTAATCCTTTTCTGAGAAGGTTGGGGAGCAGGCCGAGCAGAAGGTGGCTCAAGTGCCATGAAAGCCTGGAACAAGCTCTGGGAGAAGGCGTGCCAATTTGTAGGGCCCTCTTTAGTAAGGAACAAATGCTTGTTTTTTTTTTTTTTGCAGGAGAAACAATCCTATGCAATGTCAGAGGACCGGATGAAGGCCTTCATTCAAAAGTGCCTGACTCAAGTCCTTCTCACTAGAGTTTGTGGTACTCCCCCTAGGGCCCTCCATAATATCAAGCCTAGGTTCCCCCACGAAATCCTGATCGAATGTCTGTTCTACCTCCAAAGATGTGCATTGCGGCCTAAGTCAACACGACCTCATAACTGGGTTTAGCCTGTGAATCCATGCCTGAAGTCAGATATGCCTCCAGAGTGACTAACACCTCAGGAGATTCATCTGACAGTGGAGGTGAAACGAAAGACTCAGGTCAAAGTTTCTTGGCCTTGTGCTTCAACGTCTCAGCATTGGACTCCGAGGTATCTTCCATACGCTTAGCTAACAACTTAAGCCACTGGTTTCCTAAATAGATAGCAAGAGAAGACAGTCTGCTTCTAAGGGTCTTGGGTACGAAGGACCGGCAAATGCTAAAACAGGACTTATGGTCACGGCTAGGCCCTAAACAAAAGACACTGTAGATGACTGTCCTTGTATGGAATTTGTCTTCCACATTGGCATGTGCCATTCCTGGATGACATAACCAAAACAGTAGTAAAGAGAAAATTTCCCCCAATGGGGCACTTACCTGAAAAAGGCAGAAGTCGCAATCACTGAAATGATCAGTCTGACAGTCAGACTGGCATTCTGACTGGTGGCAGAAAAGTTCTGAGGATGGTACGTGCGTATATTCCTTTTATGGCTTATGTTCAACTGCAGCCTACATGCGATGTATGGCATACCCTTGAGTTGTATAAGACTTTTGTATACTGGCCAACGTCCCATTGCCTTCTGGCGGGAGATCCCTCAGGTTAAGAATACTGCAGCAAGTAAAAAGAAGGGCATCAACGCAAGACTGACTTATTAACATTTAAATCTGAAGCAACTTCAGGTATGAAAGAAGGAACACCATGAGGCAAAATCTTGCCGTTATGAAAGTTTAGGTATAGAAGCTGAAATGAGAAGGTTTGTAATTCTGATACACTTCTGGCTGATGTAATGTTTCTGGGACTAGAAACAGTATATTCCAAGACAAAAACTTTAGTTCTGCCATTGCTACTGGTTCAAAGGATGAGCATGTCAACATCCCCACAATATAGTTGAGGTCCAAGGGATGGGCAAGATCCTCAAAAAGAGGTCTCAGTAGAAAAGCATACGTTAAAGCATTACAACCTTCCTCAGATGCTAGAGAAGAAAAGGTAAAACCTTACTCAAAATTAGACACAGCTCTTAAATGAACCGTCAAAACAGAAAAACAAACTCCCTATCAAAAATTTCAAAGACTGAAGTACAATAGCAATAGGTGCCATAAAAGGATCTACTCCTTGCTGCATACCCCACACAGAGAATTTTATCCATATCACCTTATATATCTTCCTAGTAGAGAAGGTTTCTGAGTTGTTGTCAGGGTTTGGACTACCTTAGGCAGTTAACAGAGGCCCTGCTCCACAACAGAACTACAGAAACCATGTGGTTATTCTAAAGTAATGAAGGTCCAGATGAAGCCTTCCACTGGAAGAATGAGGAGAATTGGGAGAGGTTCATAAGACGAAAACATTTGCTGTGACCAAAACAAGGCTACAAGAATTACTTCTGCTTTGCTCAATTTGGCTTTCTGTATGAAATTTCATGATTAGAGAGATCAGTGGAAAGGTGCAGAGTAGCCCTGGAGTTCACTAGTGTACTTGCCTGGGATGTCAGACCCAGAGGGGGATGAGAGAAAAGAAGGTGTTACACTTGGTGTTCTATATCAAACATAAAGTGGATTATTTGAATTACAGTAAAATCAGATACTGTTTATTTTAATGTTTTAAACTGGCTCCTAAAACACATAGAAAGAAATTTAGAGACCACTGAAGAATATGAGAGAGTAAATAATCTTACTGCAGAAATAAACACCTACTTTCATAAGTGGGTGACCAGATGTCAATTCACTACATCTGAAATGCTAGGATACCTTTTGATAAAGGAGCAAGCACTCAGTACTTTGAGTAAATAAGAGTCAGATTAGCAGAACAAGCAGGTAACAAAAAAACGACCTATCTAGCCAACAGAACCAAAAGATGCAAGGGGTACCCAGCATCACAACTGGGTATAACAAAGTATGGGGACAGTCTGGAATTTCATAGCAGGTTGCACATGTAAAAGGAAAAAAACATTAATCAGCTGAAGTACACAATATGATCTCAAAAGTAAAATGTTTCCAGTGTAACAAGAGGGGACATGTAACTTCCAAATGTCCACAGTGACAGGTAGGAGAATAAAAGCCATGTGAAGGACCTAATGAAAGTATTTATTTATTTGACATTTGTTAACCGGGTTAGTCCAACTGAGCCAAAGGCCCAAACAGTGGAGATTCGAGGGAAAATACCCCAGAAAATTTACAACCATTAAAGAGAACTGAATACATACATAGTCTTCAAATGCACATGCACATAGCATAAGTACAAAGATACAGATTCACAATAGAGCATTATGTTTTGCTTTACGTTTTTTATCTTTAATTTTGTCATTTTTTTCTGTGTTACATGCCCCCTTATCCATTGTCTTCTATATCCCTAATTGTGTCACCACCTCCTTTCACAGTCTTTTTCTACATTATATATTCTTTCCTTTTTACAAGTTACATTATCGTTAATGTCTGTATGCATGCATATATAAGTACATAAATATACATAAACACCAAAGGGTAAAAAAGACACAGACAAACCACTAAAAATAACAAGGAAAACCACACAAGCTAAAGTTTTCTCAGTGCGACACCTTAAATCTTCTGTAGTAGAGACCCACAGAACACATATAAATGACCCCTCACATAAAATGCATGAATTTTTTTTTTTAAGTCTTTATAGTGACACTCAGGCTAATAAAGTCAAAAGCTACTAACTACAGACACACGTTTCAGAAATGTTATTACTATAACGTAATTAGATAGATTCACATTACTGGCAGACTGCCTTGAATCTACAGATGTTCCACACGGTTATAAGGATCTGTAGCCTATCTTGGCAGAGAATAAAATAACTGGTGTTAAGAGGAATACCTCATCAGAAATAATAGCCAATAACCTTACAGTAGTTAGAAATAAACATTACCTACTTGGACAGTTTATCCCATTAGATGCTTGGGAAGGGTGCTTTTTAAGGTGCCATTGGCCAGAATTCATGGAAGAGAGGCAGGGAAACAAGTAGGCAGAAAATTTCTGATGACATCCTAGCAGATGTACTTAATAGGAAATTATTCTGATAACCCATTACTATATGTACAATTTCTTCATGCACCCACGCTTGGAAGCAATCACATGGGAATAGTAGCAGGGGCAAAGTCCAGCTAATGTTCAGATTTCCAATGGAGGAAGTTCATGTGGCCACTTCAAAAACAGGGTAAAGCGGTAGCAATAAGAATGAATCAGAGCCATTTGTGGTGAATGGTCCTGGACTAACTCTGAAATGAGTTTCTTTAGTGGAATAAAATTGCTGATAGCAGTGAGTAACAACTGTTAAAATATTACTGGACTTGAATTAAAAGAAGAAAGTACAGTTCTGTAAAATCTTACCATAACATTAGACGTCCTTCTCTTCACTGTTGCAGTATTTGATACAGAAGAGATATCCCACCCTGGGCAGCTCGTCACTCGGCCAGTACAAATAAGCTTAAAAGAGCTCTTATTTGCACTATACATCACATTTATGCTCCCTATACAGAACATATGGATTAAAGGGGGCATATGAATGCAACTACCTAGAATTGAAATGGCCCAGAACAGTCATCACAGGACAAAGGAGTCCATGCCCATTCGGGAGGAAAAAAATCCAGAAAAAACAAGAGGGGTTTGGAGGGAGGCAGCAAATACTGCAACAGTGAAGAGAAGGACATCTACTGTTATGGTAAGATTTTACACAACTGTACTATATCCTATATCACTGACGCAGTACTCAGTACAGAAGGGAGAATAAAAAAAAGCTCAATAAACAGAATGGGAGGTGGAAGACTGAGAAGAGCCGTCAACAAACCCACACAAAACTGTTTCAGCAAAACTTGCTCTGGCCCTTGAAATCATATCCAAGGTATAGTGCTTAGTAAAGGTATGCAAAGGAGACCAAGTAGCAGCTTCAAGGATGAAATTGGCATCTAAACCCTTGAAGTAGGCACCAGAAGATGAAACAGCCCTAGTGGAATGAGCTCTAACAGAAGCAGATAGAGATTTGCCATGAAAAGAATAACAAAAGGAAATGGCCTTAGATATCCAGGAAAGATGGTTTGCTTAGAAACAGTCAAACCCAAAGACCTGGGATGAATGGAAACAAAAAGCTGATCAGACTTACGAATAGTGCTAGTCTTATCTAAATAATAACTGAGCTGTCTGTGCAAATCCAAGGTATGCAGGACCCTCTCAGTAGCAGACTGAGAAAAAGGGAGGGAGTTGTATAGACTGATTCAAGGAAAACTCATTGACTACAATTACACTGGGCAAAAAAGGATTAGTACAAAGGGACACCCTGTCTCTGTGAAAAAAAAAAAAAAAAAAAGGAGGAATGACATTAAGGGCCTGGAGCTCAGAAACCTTCTGAGCAGAAGTAAGAGCCAGTAATAAAACAGTGCTCCAGGTAGAATGTGGCAAAGAAGCAGAATCTGCAGGCTCAAAAGGAGCCTGAGTCAATTTTTCCAAAACAAAATTAAGGTCCCAATGAGGAGGAATAGGTTTTCTTTGAGGCATAATATGCAGGATGCCCTTAAGATATTGCTTGATCTCAAAACAAGAAGTTAAATGAGGATTCAAGGGCAAACAATCAGAAATGGCTGACAAGTGGGCCTTCATTGAAGAATAGTCCAAGCCAGACTGGAGCAACTCACGCAAATAAGAGAGGACCAGAGGGACCCCCACTGAAAAAGGATCCTGGTTACGAGCATGGCACCAGACCAAAAATCTCTTCTATTTGGACATAAAAGATTTTCTGGTTGAGGGTTTCCTTGCCTTGACTTGAGCACATCCTCAGAAAAGAGGTGTCTTTAAGGGGTCAAAACCCTATCACCCAAACTGTCAGTTGCAGAGTGAGCAAGTAGGGATAGATGACAGCCCCCTTGACCTGTGTGAGGAGATCAAACTGGTGAGGTAACTTATGATGATTGTCCCTGGCTAGATGCATTAAGAGGGGGAACCAGTGCTGTCTCGGCCAAAAGGAAGTCACTAGCAAGATTTTTGGGGAGTCTAGCTAGATGTTCTGCAGGACTCTTGGAAGCAGAGAAGGAGGAAAAGCATAAAGAAGCCTCCCCTTCAAGGAAAGGACAGGGCATCAGTCTTCCAGGCCAGATAACATGGCACTCTGGAACAGAAGAGAAGCTGCTGCCTGTTCAGAGGGGAGGCAGAAAAGATCTACCTGAGAAATACCCCACCTACAGACAATGTCCTGAAACACATCTCTGTGAAACATCCATTCGTGAGCCTGTGTTCTGGACCTGCTCAGAGAGTCTGCCACAAGATTGTGCTCTGAAGGAATGTATACTGCCCGAAGAGTTAAATGATAACTGAAAGCCACTTTCCAAGCCTGAAGCCCCATCCTGCAGAGGAGGTAAGACTTTGTGCCCCATGTTTGTTGACATACCAGATCACTATAGTGCTGTCTGTGTACACCTTCAAGGGGCCTAGAGAAAACATTTGGTGAAAAGCCTGCAGGGTCAGAATCTGAGCCCTCATTTCTTTAATGTTGGGGGGGGGGAACAGGTTGAATAGTCCCTTGGGTCAACAGGGACCCTAGAACCTCTGGGAAATTAAGCTGCTCTCGAGAAGGTTGAGGAATCCCAGAAAAGGGAGAGAGAGATTTCCATACCATGAAGTACCCCTGATGGATGATAGAAAGAACCCAAGAGTCTGAAGAGATAAGATGTCAATTTGGAAGAGAAAGAGAGAGAGCTGAAGAGACAAAGGAACCTGGTCTACACGCCGGGGGGGGGGGGGGTTGTCAAAGAGAAGTAGGTTTATCAGATAAAGGAGACTTTTCTGGGCCATGAAAATCTGGGAAGCCTTAGTAGAGGGAGCCCACCTCCTACCCTTCCTGTCCTTAGAGGCCTGGTGGGATTGACTGCAAACAAAATCAGACACAGAAGGATAAGTGAACTTGGGGATAGGAGAGAGAAAAATATGTTTAAGGTCTTGCAAGGCTTTGCCTTTCTCTTGAAGAGACTTCAATATTTCAGCAACAGCAGTCGCAAAAGTTGAGCATTATCCAAAGGAGCATCCAACAACATGGCCTTAATGTACTCAGCAAGAGCCTGGAGATGAAACCAATAACAACTCCTGATGACAGACCCAAAAGCCACAACCCTAGAAGAAGCATCTGCAGCATCATAGCTACACTGAATAGAGTGGCGAGCCACTTGAGAAGCAGAGCCTAAAAAATATGAGGCAGAGGATTTGCCATTAGAATCAGGGAGGGCAGAGATAACCTGACAAGCTTGAGTAATCAAGGCCAGAGCATACCTGGTCATGTGGGACTGGTAATTAATAACCCTAAAGACCAAAGTAGAATCAGTATAAACTTTCTTGCCAATCATCTCCATTGCCCTGCTATTCTTATCAGAAAGCAAAAGTTTTTGAAGAGTACAAAGGTTTAGAAGGTTTGTCAGAAGACTAATACCATAGCAGGAACAGCTGAAGGACATTTAAATAAACAGACAATCCTCAGGAACCTTATAAAAACTATCAGGTTTCTTAGGAGCAGGAGGCTGAGACTCAGGAGACTTGGAAGCAGCAATGAAAGTATCTAAAAAGGCAGCCAACACAGTAGGAACTGCCAATAGTTTGGGAGTATCCATTTGAAGCAACTCATAATATCTTCTCTGAATATCCCACACTTGAGAAGAATCCCAATTAAAAAATTTCATCATCCTTGCAACTGTACCTCCAAAGGACAATTTCTCAAACGGAGACTCAGGGTTAACAGACTTCTCTTCATCAGAACCAAAGCCAAAGACAAAGGCATCTGTGAAGAATAAGACAAAGACCCCTCACCAGACAGGGAATCCTCATCCGAGGAATCTGATTCCCTAAACCGTTTAAAGGGGTAGAGATCCAAGGAGAAGCGGGTACTGAAACCCCTTGAGGAGGCATTATGACCATTACAGAAGTGAATGAGCCCTGAGTAAACTCCTGCCATAGGTTCATAGATTGGTACTAGGCTATCGGCCCTAGGTCCTATACTATACAAGCCCAGCCATAACAATTCCCTGGATATTTCTTCCCACAATATTTACTTCTCTGGACCCCTGTCTAGCAGGGCGACTGACATGATCCCCGGGGTGAATTTCCTACCTCCCATCCAATCATCAAGGTTCCTTTTGAAGAGGGCCAAGGAGGCACTCTGCTTGACATGTATGGGCAGTCTCTGGGTCAGGAACCTATCCCTCCAGCATGTTTTGTTCATTGTGATGACAAGGTTTAGATCCCTGGAACGTGTGGCTCTGAGGGATTGGGATTTCTTTAAGTGGAGCATGTCCAACAGCTCACGGTTTGACATGGCCTTGTATGTTAAGCAGAGATTGCCTCTGAGTAGACGATATGCCACAGAGTATAGCTGGAGTTTTTTTTAGACGGTCAGCACATGACATCTGCTTTAGGCATGTGATTCTTTTAGTGAGGTATTTCTGTGGCCTTTCCAGCTGTTGCAGATGTCTTGTGAGGTACATACCAAATGGGGCATTATACTCTATAATGGGTCTAATGAGGGATGAGTACAGTGGGACAATGACCTCCTCCTTTTTTCTGGATGAAAAGCCCTTAGTGATGAGGTGTGCCTCATAGAAGGATTTCCTGACTGTTGTGGTGATGTGGTTATCAAAAGTGAGACCACTGTCCACCTGTGTCCCTAAGTTTCTCATCACACTTTCGATGTTTAGTGTACTGCCATCTATGTAGTAATTCATGAGTGCATGCTTTTTTTCCCAAATGGGATAACTATACATTTCTTGGAATTAAGCTTGAGCCCATGGCTCTGGCACCAGGCATCTGTTTCTGTAAGGCCCTTTTGTAGAATATCCACATCATTTGGGGATTCAATAATGGCTCCCAGTTTGCAGTCATCTGCGAACTTTGTTAGCCAGAGTCCCTTAGTGCTGGCCTGTATTTCTGAGAAGCAGATGCCAAACAAGAGTGGTCCCAGGACTGAACCCTGAGGTACTCCATTTGTCACTTGTCTGAAGCTGGATTTGGAGTCAGCTACTTTTACAGTCTGGGCTCTGTCAGTAAGCCAGTTGGCAACCCATCCAGTGACGTAGGGATTTATGCCCAGCTTAGTAAGTTTATATATGATTCCAGAGTGGGGGATGGTGTCGAAGGCCTTGGCAAGGTCCGGATAGGCTGTGTGCCTTACCCTGGTCCACAGCTCTGGAGACTGATTCGAAAAAGTCAATCAGATTCAGGAGACAAGATCGGCCCTTCACAAACCCAAACTGGGTGGGGTCCAGTGTTTGAAGGTTGCCAATGTCTTTGTTTATAAGTTCCGTGCCCTTGCAGATCAGGCTTGTCAGACTGATGGGACGGTAGTTCCCAGGATTCAAGGTGGATCCCCCCTTGTGGAGTGGGATAACTGTAGCTGTGCGCTACTCAGTGGGCACGAAGCCTGAGGCGAGGCTATGATTAAACATGACACTTAGGTGAGGTGCCAGTTCATTTTGTAGTTCATGTAGTACACAGCCTGGGATGTCATCTGCCCTTTGAGGATCCACAGGACAGACTGAAACATGCTTCAGTTTTTGTATTTCTTAGAAGAGACATCAGCCCGAACAAATACCAGAGGTTCCAACCCTTGGCAAAATTTGAGAAGAGGACCCAGAGCTTTTTCACTGACCAGTATTGGTGGAGTCCATCTAGGACCCTGCAAGATAATCAACTGCAGTTCCCCCTCAAAGTCTGCAGTAAAAGCCTGCAAGGCCACAGAGGATGTGTGAAAAGACAGATTCATGCGGGTCTCCAGCAGGGTCGCGGCACAGGAATCCAACGTAAACACTGAACAACCTACAGAGCTATTACCTGCTTTGAGAGGGATGTCTGGTGGAAGCTAGACAGCTAAAGAATCTGGCCGAGACTTCTTAGCCTTCTTGCCTAGCGGGAGTATTTCAGGGTTAAATGACTCCCTCGTGGTATCCTGGGATAACTGTCTAAGCCATTGCTTTTTCAAGAGAAATGGCCAGGGAAGACAAAAAGCTTCCAAGTGTCTTAGGCACAAATGCCTTACAGATACTACAACAGCTGTGGTCGAGGGAAGCACTCAAACAAAAGAGGCACTGTTCGTGATGATCCTCATGCGGAATCTGTCCCCCACACTGACATCTTCCCCTCTTGGATGATATGAAGTCTAGGTAATGACAAAAAAAAAAATACAAGACCAAGAAAGTAAAATAAAAAATAAAAATAACCCCAACAGGGCACTTACCTGGTGCTGCTAAATATTCAGTACAGCAACAAAGTGTTCAAACCAACTGACAAAAACGTCGTTCAAAGTGGCAGCAAAAGAAGTTCTAGGTGCAACCGTACATCCGTTTTATGCCCTACGTTCTGTGCAGGGCACATAAATGTGACATACAGCACAAAAGATTTCTTTTAAGGTTATTTATATTGGCCAAGCAACGGGCTGCCTGGGGCGGGACACCCCTTCTTTATCGAATACTACAACAATGATATAGAAGGACTTCAGGTGATACTCACAAGGAAAAAATTAAGGCAGGATTAGCTCCTGGACCCAAGTTTATCATTCATGAAGAAGAACCAAGAGGACACCTAATCCTCAAAGGCAGAGGCAGCCTGTACACTGGAAAAAAGGGTTGCTGCTCAAAAAGTGAACTCCTAATCAGAGGCTGGTTGGTAGTCCCAAGGGCCAATCATCAGGCACTTCTAGCCATAAGTCCATGATATTCCTTTTTTCAGGTCATACAAGCCCAACATTCATAAAAAAGGAAAGCATTAATAACTTTTACTAGCCAGTTATCACAGAAGACATAGAAGAGTACTGCAAAGTCTGTCAACAGTGTCAAAAAACGCTAATACAGGAGCTTAAGCCAAGATGTACCCAGAGTGTAGAAAACTATGGGACCCAACAACCAGTTCAAATAAAATCTGTTAAATATCAGGGGATGGAGATTTCAGGCAAAATTATTCTATCCTGTCACCAAAAATTCAGAGGGACTTAAGAAAAAGCTGGGTGAGACTGGCATCAAATGTGTCATGTAACTTAAGCTTCTTTTCTTGAGAGTTTCTAAATACAACTTGCTTTAGCCTTTGAAGGAAAAAGTAAATAGATTGCATTTTATTTGCCTTTTTGGTAAATATGTAATGTTTTCAGAAAATGTGCACAGTGGAAAGTAACGTAATTTGTTACTGCAGAAATTTACTTTAAAAATGTTTTCACAGCCTGACTGGAGATTAATGTTCTAAATCACATTACGATTTCCTTATCTGTTCTCTGGTTTGTCAAATGTGGAAAAAGAAAATACATCTTCTGAATTCAAACTAAAGCTACAAGAAATTCTGTTTGGAAAAATAAACTATGGGACTTTCTGTTAATCCTGGCAATTAACAGCAACTGTAAAAGATACCCTTGAACATACTGCTTGCGAGGACTCTGAATATTTCTGCAAACTAAGTTTAAGTGCCTCTTTCACTACAAACAATTTACTTTAAATGTAAACTATATTTCCTTGCCATTATCTATAATTGTTAATGACTGCGGTGGTGGTGCTGCGGTAGCGTTGTCGCCTCACAGTAAGACGTTGTCCTGTTCGATTCTCGGCTAAAGCGTCTTCTGTGTGGAGACATGCGTGAATGGGCGTACCTTCGTTGAAGGTTGTGCATCAGGCCTGGCAAGTCAGTATGTAAAAATCTACTGCCAATCATTAGCGGACCGGAGTTCCGCTGTGGCGACCCCTAACCAGGAAAAGCCGAAAGATACAACATCTATAATTGTTACTGTTTTATTTTTACTTTCTGGTGCAAGCCTTTCACTGTTTGCACATTTAGGTGGAAAAAGCAATGCTTTTTTTTTTTTATTTCAAGTAAAGAATATTTATTATTTACCTCTGAATGCATCCACCTAATGTTTTATTCAATAACCAACAGTTAAGCATTTTTCCTGTGCATCAAACTGCGAGGTATTCACCCACTGAAAAAGGGTGAATGGTTAAATCCAACTGCAAATATTTCCATATTTAAAGTCTGTCATATTTAAAATGTAAATGGTAGGGTATGTCCCTGCTGTTTTAGTTTGACTAATTGGTGTCAGCATTCATCAAAGCTTGGGAATGAGGGAGATGATGCTGTACAGTCAACACTTACACCCCCTTTCTTCAAAAATTGTGCACATCTTTGTATATGTAAAATAATTCTTGTCAAATGTTATCACCTGTTGGAAATACTACACTGAAAGGCACTGGGCTCAGTCTGACATGGGTTAATTCCTTAGAGGACAGTTATTATAAATCCAATATGAAAGATGGGCAGTGTGGAACTTATCTGGGTTGGTAGCCTTTGATACTGCCCATGGCAGCAGCGCATATTTTTTATGTACCCTTAAGGCCAACTGCCCTTTGTGTTTCAATGGGTACCACTGGTGGGAGTCAAACCCCAAACTGCTGGTTCCATTTCACTTTCCAGTATCATTGACAATAGTGCAGGAGAGTTAGAACTGCAGTCCCTATCCACGACAGGGAGGGTCATTTAAAACACAGTATTGTCAACTGCAGAAGCCATTACCAGAAAGTCCTTCAACCAAGACATATTTCAGTCACACTAGTGGCAAGAAGACACAAAATGGCTCCCTCCTGTTTAATGGAAGCAAAATTACTTGAATGGCAACTAGTCTTCTTATGATATTCTTCTTACAGCACTTTCTTATGTCTGGTTGACTTTACTATAGTCTGCTACCTCTCACACATTGCTGGAGTCAAGCTGACAATGCAACTACTAAAGATTAAAACATTTCCTTTCTCCATCTGCATAGCTTACATTAGTTTTGCAAATGAGAATGATTCTAAGAATATGCCCCTTTTCCCATTCCCACTACTTACTTCGGATTTGAAAACAAGTCCAAGAGTCACGTTTGTCGGCCTTTAGTACAGCTTTCATTAAAAAAGGGCATTGTTTAGCGTGTGGTTCACAGAAGAAAAATTTCAAAAGAACATGAAAATGTTTATGTAAATCACAGAAAAAAAAAAGGTGGACAGATAGCAAAGTATAGACTTATGTTCCAAAATTGGGGGAAAAAAATCTACAGAACACATGTTGTTTGCATTTCTTAAAGTAAGATGCTTGCGGATATCAGTAGAGTAATGTTGGATATGGATACATGTGGTGCGGACAGCCTTGTTATACAAATGCACTGCAAAAAACATCTCAAAGTATGACACAAGCCTTTTTTTTAAGAAAGGAAAGTTGTTAGGACACTAGTCTACACCATCACTATATGCTTAGTGAACAAATGCCTACCTTACTTGTCGCAAATCATAAGTGTTAAGTGATATCTACGCTAAGAGCTGGAAACTGTAAATGTAAGGGGTAAACTGCTCTTTCAATACATAGAAATTTAGTATTCATATTTCACAGCCACTAAGTGGCTATGGACAAATGAGGCAAACAGTCCAATGACAGCACAAATGCCACATTTTACCCTGCTAAATGTACACAGAAGTAGAAGTACACATGTAAAGGCATAGCTGCTCCAAATTACGTTAGGTGGCAGCTAGATACATCTCCAGGCCTTGGGCAATCAAGGTCTAAAATCAATAACCTTCTTGCCTTGAAAGGGGGAAGCTATATATTGAACACATCTCTCTCTTTCTCAAACATACACATGCTCACAAAAGGCACCATGCTTAAGATACTACAGGGGTCTTAAACTCTTTACAAAACTTGAAAACTTCTCTATTTTTTTTTAATTTTCACAGAGTATACACTGTTTTTTTCTGGAAGTCTTCAAATTTCTCCCACCTCTTAGAACACGTTTGCTGGTTTGTTAACCATAATTTCAAGATGGCAATAAAGAGACTAAATAGCCCTTCCAAAAAAAAAAAAAAAAAAAGAAATCTGCATTTTCTTTCAGACTTCCATCACGGATTATATTTTCTATGAAATAATCAATATGGCTACAGTACAGAAGAGAAGTTAAAGGTAGCCTGTGTCACAGACAGATCAGAAGGACATATGCAAAGTTAATGCATTTTACAGCCCTAGCCTATACTCCAGCAGCATGCAAATCTTTAATTATACTATACCTTCTGCACTGGAGTCCAGAGTGAAATCTTGACTTTGTAGGATGGTCTCTACAATATCATCTGCGTCTACTCTGGTCGCATCAACCCGCTTCAGTTGCGACTCCACGGAACTTTGCTTTACAGGATGCCTATCAAGGAGGGAAAGAAAAGAGTATAAATTTTTAATTAATAATCCTAGTACAAGGCTATGATATTCATAGTTTTTGTCTCATCACTTTCTCCAGCTTATAAACAATGACGTTTCTGTCTTCTTATATAACCCTATCAATACTGAAACTTAACTTACTCTTCATTTTTCATATTCATTGTCATTCTGAGTTACTTAACAGCAATTGAAATAGGTATAACAGTATGACTGCTTTATGGAAAAGAAAATATCCCCTTTTGGATACAACTTCCCACCTGCTGTGCAAACAGCTTGCTGTTTTCTCGGTACAAGATCATCCTGTATCATAACTTCGTTAATTTAATAGTCTGCCTACATAGCACTACTTTCCATTTTCTTAGAAAACTAAAACAATAAGTAAGGTCACTGAAAAACCAACCAGTAAAAACAAAATGAAAACTCCAGCAAAGCTAGAACTTCCACTGAGTGACTCCCAAACCTCTTGTATCAGAGGCACATGGGATATATGCAAATGACCCTTATGAACATCAGGTGTTTCAGCTAATTGGTGATTCTGAATGCCCATGACTTGTTTCGTCGTTTTAATGGACAATTTCAGGCCAATAAAGCCAAACCTCACTAGCTGTGGATATGCATATTTCGGCCTTGTTATGACCTCGTCAGCACAGCACAAGCAGTGTGTTTGATAAAGCATAAGACACACAGGGCTGTTATACCCAGCTGATGTCCATTATCATTAGGGTTACTGCAAAAATATCCCAAACAACAAACTAACAAGAGTTTCACCATAGACTAAAAGGAAAACAGGAGAGAAAAAGGGCATGGAGGGAGGGTGCATATACTGCAATTTAGTGATTTTTTCGAATGTCTACTGTTACAGTAAGTTCTTACACAACTGTACCATGTTTATCATTAGATCACAGTTACAGTAATGCTGAATGATGGGAAGACTCCCAAAGCGTTTGGGTACACTGGAAGGTGGTTAAGACAGAGTTGGAATCCAGTAAATCTTGAAGTTTTTTTGGCATACTCTTTGTTGGCTCTAGAAAGGAAAACAATTTTCTGATGTCTGGTAAAGCTATAAATGGAAGGTCAAGTAGCTGTCTCTAAGATAGATGTGGAGTCAAGTCCTTTGAAGAAATCTCATGAAGAAGCTACAGCCCTTGTAGAATGAGCTTTAGCATGCTGTTGTAGGAATTCTCCATGAAAAGAGCAACAAAATGTAATGGCAAAGGAAATTAATCAGGAAATCGTCTGCTTGGATACAGGAAGACAGTGTTTTACCTTCAAGGAAAATAATTGATCAGATGTTCTAATCTCTTTAGTTTTACCCAAGTAAAATTACATTTATAATTTTTCATTAAATGAAGTATCCTTTCCTTCTTATTTTTATGATTAGGAAAAAATGGAGGAAGGTGAATGGACTGATTCAGAGACATTTCAGTTAACCACCTTAGGCATAAAGGATGGGTTAGTTCTAAGGGATATCCTGTCCTTTTGGAAAACCAAAAAGAGAGGAATAGACATGAGGGTTTGTAACCCAGAAACCCTTTTTGCAGAGGTTAAGGCAATGAGAAGAGCTGTCTTCCGTGTACAATATTTTAAGGGAGGAGAAGAAACAGGTTCAAAAGGTGGTAAACAATTTTCTAGACTACATAATCCAGTTCAAAGGTTGGAGGAAAAGATTTTCTGGTGTGCATGACATGGAGAGACTGGAGATGGGCCCATAGGTAGTCAAGCTAAAATGGCTGATAAATGCACCTCAACAGAGGTATATGCCAGGCCAGAACTGAGCAGCTCACACAGATATTTTTTATTTTATTTTTATTTATCATTTGTTGACCGGGAAAGTCTGACTAGGTTCCACAGAGCCTGTTTTCAGTGGAGGCCTGGGGAGAAATGCTCCAGATGCATGTCTTTGCAATGTGGGAGAAAACTGGAGTACCTGGAGGAAACCCACGCGAACACAGGGAGAACATGCAAACTCCACACAGAAGGCACCCCAGCTGAGAATCGAACTGGTGAACCTCTTGCTGTGAGGCGACAATGCTAACCGCTGCACCACTGCGCCGCCCATAGATAATTATGATATCTGAAGATAAAAGTAATTTCTTATTGATAAGGATCCATTCCCCTGTCCTGGCATCAAAAAGAAAATCTCTTCCATTCTGAAATATAAAATTTTTAGTTGCACGTTTTCTAGCTAACTTTATTACATGTAGCATGTTCTCCAAATAAATGTGCCAAATAGGAATTAAAAGCCTATCATCCGTATCGTGAGACTAACAGTCTTCAAATGAATTAGAGAGTCCTTCTGCTGTGTGAGCAAGTCCATCGTGCGGTAATATGTGGTGACTGCCTTGGTTAAGTAAAACATAAGGGAGGACCCATTTTGTCATGGTCAAAAGGAAGTCAACAAGAGAATTTTGGGGATTGTACTTCTGAAAAATAAGGAGGACTTTGTGGATGAGAAGAAATGCATAAATAAATCCTCTTTCCCTGGGAAGGAAAAGGCATTCATTCCCTGGGTTTCTTTGCAAGGAGTCTTGGAGCAAAAGATTCAGAGCTGATGATTCAGAGTGGAGGCAAAAAGACCAATTCTGGGGTACCCACTTGTGGACAATCTGAAGGAAGACCTGTCTGTTCAACATCAATTCCTGAGGATCTGTCCTGGATGTGCTCAGGCAGACTGCTAAGCTGTTCTGTTCTGATGGAATGTAGACTCCTTGGAGGAGGAGAGAGGTGAATAGCAATGTTCCATACAATCATTGCTAACCTGTGGAGGTGGCAAGATTTTGTTTCTTTTTGTTTGTTGAAATACCATATGGCAACTGTGCTGTCAGTCCAAGCCTGAAGAGTTCCTGGAGAACAAAGGTAATGGAGAGACTGGAGAATCAATGCTTTCATTTTCTTCATATTTATATGTTTTCCTCTATCCTTCTTGACCAAAGCTAGTACCTTAAAACAAAGCAAAAGGAAACACCAGCAAAAAAGTCACATTTTGGACTGATATTTATGAAGATCCCATGGAACATAAAGATGCAGAATGGATAGAAAAATTAAAAGGAACAGTAAGGAGTTCAAATGTACAGGATGTGAAATGGGATGAAGTAATGGCCAGAGAAATTTAAACAAAATTAAGAAAAGCTCCTAAATGGAAAATCCCAGGATCCTGTACAGTACCTAACTTCTGACTGAAAGTAATAATATCTTTACACACAGATTTAGCGCAGAGTAAGAATTATTTGTATGTGCATCCCAAACAAACAACAACCTGGTTAACAGGAAAAATGATACTCCTTAACAGTGAACCTATAAAGCCACCCTAAAAACTATAGACCAATAACTTGCCTTCCAACGATGTACAAACTATATACTGGAATTAATGCAGGCAGAGTTTATAGTCATTTAGAAGAAAACTCAATAGATGCAATACAACAAAAATGTAACAGAAAATCATATGGAACAAAGGATCATTTGTTGTTAAATAAAGCCATAATGCAGAATTGTAAAAAGGGGAAGAATCTAAGTACGGCAAGGATAGAATATAAAAAGCATTTGACAGCATCTCACATTCATGGATAAAGGCATGCTTACAGATGCACAAGACACATCCTACACTGACCAATTACATTACAGTGACAATGAAATGGTGGCAAACCACTCTGCGTTTAAGCCATGACAAAGGGCAAATTGTTATCCCAGGGATAAAAATTCAAAGGGGGATATTCCTGGGAGATTCTATGCCACAGCTGTTTTGTCTTGCCCTTATAACTCATGAAGCTGTTTACTTAGCAGATTAGGTCTTGGTTATAATTTGGCTCCAAGAAAACAACGATGTTTAAAGACTTATCTACTGTTTGTGAATGACTTAACACTGAACAACTGATCAGATAAGGAGTAAAAAGCACAAATGCAAGTAGTTAAAACTTTCTCAGATGACATAAGAATGGCATTTAGTCTTGATAAATGCTCAAAAGCAAAGTTTAAAGTGTAGAAAAATTGCAGTACCAAGAAAATAATCTGGGACAGGAGTGTGATATAAAGGAACTTGAGCAAAACGGGGTGTATAAATATTTGGGAACTGATGAAGCATCAGCAATAAAACATGAAGAAATGCGAATAAAACTCAGTAAGGAATACTTTGGAAGACTAAAACTAATATAGAAAACAATCTTGACATCTAGGAATAAAGTCCAAGCTATAAACCAATTTGCTCTTCCTGTTTTAACTTGCAGTTTTGGTACGACTGAGCCCAAAAGGTATTGGATCAGTTTGATAGAAAAACAAGATAAAAGCTTCACGCTCATCAAATGATATACAAAAATCAGTGTATACCAAGATTATATATTCAGACGTGCCAGAAGAAAAAAACAATCCACAAAGAAAAGTAAAGAACTGGAACCAAACACAGAATGTAAAATTTGCAGAGCAGTCTTCCCTTTATTTAAACGAATTCCACACTTGTTGAAACCAATAAACCAAAGACTTTTCTTTTATCTTAGAATATACTGGTAAGCACTTTCGTCCTTTAATTAAAGAACTTCATCTGCCAAATGACAAAATACCAATTAATACTTTAAATAGCCTTTGTAATTTACATAAAACACGTTATTCCACCTAATTGGTTACCCCACATCAAATCCGATTTGTCCCAACAGACACCCCCCTTTTCTTACAAGAGAAATTTATAAAATCTATAAAACTGAATAAGCTCAAGTAAAACAAAATAAAAATAAATTTATCATATCCTAAAACACATCCTACTATCATCTGAAAGCATTAACCAAACATATGTTGTTTATGCAGTATAAACATTTATCCAAAAGATGGCACATTGTTATTTAAACTGCTTGCTTGTACATAAACCATCCCACTTTCCTGAAATTACTGGATGTTTCAAGATACTAATCAAAAAGCGTTTTAAGCCAATTAAGTAAACACAAACTTCATATAAGTTATGAATTATAAAAATAAACATGCAAATGTATTTTGTATGTATGGAAGAAAAATTTATATATATATATATATATACATATATATATATATATACACACACACACACACATATATATATATATATATATATATATATATATATATATGAATTATACATACAAAAATGTTGTTATTTTACTTGCCCAAAAAGATGCAACTAGTATACATATGTGTAAATTAAACTTATCTGTTTAGGGCTTTTAGTTTTAAAACACTGCTAAGGGATAATGTTCCATTCAGACCCAGCCAAGCTTGTGCATGTAATTGCCAACTCAATTCCATTTTCTCTAACAACACTGGCCAAGTCCCCCCTTTTATTAACCTGGATTGCTTCAAGTACTACAAATTTGAAAGAATGTCCATTTAAATTATATACATATTTCGCAAGTGCATTCAACTCAACTTGATCCCTAATATTACGGACATGTTCTCCTATATGTTCTTTTAATCTACTGTCCGTTTTTCCTATATAGAAACAATCGCATTGTGTGCATGTAGCACAATACACCACTTTTTCAGAATAACAACAGTATTTTCCAGGGATCCTAACCTTATAATTATTTATAAAAACTTCACTTGTTTCCATTATATAAGGACAATAGTTCCACTACCATGCATTTAAACATGTACCCACTTTGTTTAGATACTGTTAATGTCTCAAAATAATTTTTCAAATTATATCCCCTTCTATATACACATATGGTGTTTTTTCCAACTCTATCCCTGACATCATTATCATTTTCCAATAATACCCAGTTTTTAAAGAGGATTTTCTTAATAAAATAACTTGTCAGTAGAAAAAGTATTGATAAAACTTACATTAAAATTCAGCTTATCATTATCATATTGATGTCTAAATCTATTATCCTGAGATATATGCACACATGCATTTTGTGAAAGAACCTCAAAAGATTCCTCTCCTTCGATGTTATGTTGCACATTCATTTCACCCAGTAATGCTTTAAAGTGCCCATTCTTTCTTTTTATAATTACCGCGTCCATAATCTCTACTATTAAGGGTAATGGGTACCCCCTTTGTTGGAACCTATTCTTTAGATGTTCACATTATAATAAAGCTATCCCATACTGTAACCATCCTTGCTGCCCTCACGAATTGTCCTTTAAGGACAACACTCTTTTGTGTATAAGGATGATTACTATCGTAGTGTAGGAAACTATTAAGAGTAGGTTTCCTTGCAGAAAATTTCAGCAGCAAACTTGTTCTGATTGAGATCTTTTCTTATTAGAACATCTAAGTATGAAATTTCATTAAAATCTAAACAATATGTAAATTTTAGGAAGGTAGTTGTTTGATTTATATATTCTAAGAACATACTGACTTCCTCTTTCGACCCTTCCCATAAAATAAAAATATCCAAAAATCACAAATATACATGGCAACATTGGAAAAACAGAGAATCAACCATATAACGTTTTTCCCATTCAAGCATAATGATGTTGGCATAAAGGCCACCACATGCAAACCCCATGGCCACCCCTTCCATCTGAAGATAGTACTCATTGTCAGAAAGTATAAAGTTACATTTAAGAACCATTTCAAATAATTGTTCATAAACATTTATGTCAGATTGAATCAGACCCTTACTAACAAGATGCTCACAAAATCATTCCATCCTCACCCCATGGGGGATGACAGAGTAAAGGTCTTTGAAAACAATAGTAATGAACAAATAGTGCTCTTGGAAATCTATGTTGTTCATCCTTTTGAGAAAATTCCACGAATCATTGCACAAGTAGGGTTCCTTGGATATGTATTGCTTAAGTTTCATATCCAAGAACTTTGTTATAGGGTGGGTGATCGAACCACGAGCATCCACTATGGGTCGCATGGGTGGTTGAGCCACATCTTTATGAATCTTAGGCACACCAAAGATAACTGGCGTCCTAGGATAAGCTACTGTTAAGTAATTCAGTTCATCAATTGTAATAGATCCCTCAGTGAAGAGAACATCCTTGAATCTCTTATGCATCATATTCATTTCATTCAATGAACTATGGCAATAAGTGTGGGAAGATAATATCTCCTTCATTTTACATGAATAATCACTGTGATTTAACACCACCATTCCCCCACCCTTATCAGGTTTTACAAACCGAATACACTGTATGTGTTAACAAATTCAATTCATCATTCTCAGATTTTTTTAGATTACATTTTTTCCCTTATTATTCTCAGAAAACGTATATCAAGTTCACACACCTTCTCAAATAATTCTAATACAGGGTGCAGGGGTGGGTTACATGTACTAGACACATAAAAGGGGTTCATAACTTGAGTATTGTTTTGAAATAAAACATTAAAATTCAGTTTACGCACAAAAAGTTTTACGTCAATCAATGTCTCCACCAAGTTCATATTCCGATTAGGAAGGCCTCATTATAGGACATGCCAGAGCACAGAAGAACCAATGGAAGCCCTGCTCCTAGACACCAAGTCCAACTTATAATGTGCAACAAAGGTATGGGGGATTACGCCAAGTAGCAGCAGCACAAATCTCATCTAAAGAAAGATTTGCCAGGAAGGCAGAAGATGTGGCTACCAACCTAGTACAGTGATCTTTAACTGGACCATAAATATAAGACATACATCTAGATATGCAATGAGAAATCGATACCTTGGAAACTGCTTGACCTCTTCCAGCCTGAGAGAAGGCAATAAAGAGCTGATCGGACTTCCGAACATTTTCAGTTCTCTTGAGGTAAAAACGTAACTGCCTATGTACATCTAAACAATGCAACGTATATGCCCCTTTATTGAAAAAATTGGGGAAGAACATAGAAAGTTGAATTGATTGGTTAAGATTTGCCTCTGAAACTACCTTAGGGACAAAAGTAGGATTGGTCATGAGAGAAGCCCTCTCCTTATGGAATACCATAATGGAGGCTTAATGCACAGAGCCTGTAACTCGGAGACCCTCCTGGCCAAAGTAACAGCCAACAAAAGGGTCGTTTACCTAGACACGAATTTCAGATCACAGGTTGCAGCAGGCTCAAAGGGTTTCTGCGTCAAAGATTGCAACACCAGAGTGAGATCCTATGGAGGGGTGGGTTCCTTGATAGGAGGTCCGAGTAGAAAGATCCCTTTGAGGAAGGCCTTGCACAGCCTAGATGAAAAGGTGGGACTTTCATTCCAATGGAAGTTGGAGACAGCCACCAACTGGAGTTTAATAGTGGAGAAACTGGCCCCTTGTTGAAAAAGAGAGGCCAGGAATGACAAACTGTCTGGGATAGGAGCTGAAAAAGATCTAGATTGCACTGTTGTGCCCAAACAGAAAATCTCTTCCATTTGCTGGAATACTCCTTCTTAGCAGACGGCTTTTGGGAAGCCAAAATAATGCTCTTAACCAGGGAAGGAAGCCTGGACTGGGAGAGGATCACTGGAATTGGAGGAACCAAGTGGTCACAAAGAGACTAAAGGTTGGGAAAAGGAAGTGCCCACTGTTTGGAAAGGAGATCTGGAATGGGATCTAATATCCAAGTAAAATATTTCAGATGAGACCAAAGGAGGGAAAGCCACACTTGACAAGGCCAGAAGGGGCAATGAGGATGAGAAGAGTCTTCAGGCGACAGGCTTTCTGTAAGACTTCGATGATGAGGGGAGTTGGATGTAAGCATATAGAAGTCTTGACGGCCAATTGTGAACCAGATCGTCCCCCGGTGACTCCCCCAGGACAAAATAGTTGCTGCATTTGTGGTTGTCCGGAGAGGCAAAAAGATTGCAGCAAGGGAGACCCCAGTGGACCAATATTCAACATGCCACTGCCAAGTTCAGGGACCACTTGTAAGGGCTAAGGATGGATCTGCTGAGTTTGTTGGCTAATACATTGGAACTGCCAGGAATGTGTGTTGTAAGAAGAAAGCAACGCTGGAAGACATCGCCATTCCCACACCCTCATGGCCTCTCTGCACAGGGGATAAGATAGTGTTCCACCTTGCTTGCTGACCATCGCCATGTTGTTTGAACTTCAATGGTCTAGAGGGAGACAGTCCTGGAAGGCTTGCAACATTAGGAGAACTGCTCATCTCAAAGACAGGGAGGCATTTGTGGTCACAGTGACTTGGGGATGGGGAAGACAGAAGGATCTGCCTAGAAGAAGATCCTGAGCTTGGAGCCACCAAGCAAAGTGATGTCTGCAGACCTGAAAAATCCTGACAATCATAGACATGGGATGAAGGTGATAGGAGCTGAAAAAGGATCTAGATTGCACTTTTTTGCCCAAACAGACCACAGCAATGCTAGGGTCCATTGCAGAACTCTCATGTGATATCTGGTGAGAGAGACTAAATGGATCGCCGCCATCACTGAACCGAGCACTTGCAAGACCAAGTGGACTGTGGGACGTTCCAGCAGGAGACAGACCTGGTCCTGAATCATCTCAACTCTGCTTAGGGGAAGTGCTGCAGTCTCTGATACACTGTCCAGAAGGACCCCAATAAATTCCAGGTTCTGACACCGGGCAAGATGGGATTTGGGCATGTTGACTGTGATGCCTAGATCCGGAAAGAGATCGAGTGTGTAAGCCATGGCCAATGTGAGTTGATGCCTTGTGGGGGCCGTGAGGAGCCAATCCATCCAGGTACGAGAAGATCTGGAAACCTTGCAGTCGGAGATGAGCTGCCACCACTGCCATACATTTGGTAAACTCCCAGGGGGCTGTGGTGAGTCCAAAGGGCAGGGCTCTGAACTGATAGTGGTTGGTCTCCACCCGAAAGCACAGATATCTCCTGCAGCGTCTGTCAATCTTGATGTGATAGTATGCATCCTGGAGATCCACTGAGCACATCCAATCGTCCATGCACAGAAGACGTAGACTGGACAGTGGCCATCTGGAACTTCGACTTCTTGACCAACAAATTCAAACCACTGAGGTCCAAAATGAGATGTAGGCCCCCATTTTTTTGGGGCACCAGAAAGAAGCAAGAGTAAGTTCCGGACCCTCGTTGTCCTGTTGGGACCTCCTGGATGGCTGTTTTTTGAAGGAGATCTTAAATGTCTACAAGTGCCAACTCCCTTTGGTGGGGTGGAACACCCGGGAGAGATTTTTGAGATGGAGAGGGCTGAAAAAATGGTATGAAGTAACCCCTGGACACGATGTTTAAACACCCACTGATCTGAGGTAATACCTGTCCAGGCTAGTGGGTGGAGGGAGAGATGACCCCCGACTGCCTCCAGGGCAGGTCAGCTGGGCAGCGCTGAAGGGGCTTCTCCCAAAAGGGTTTCCAGGAGCCCTGGTTCTGCGGACCTCCTCTGCCTCTGGGGGGCATCTGTTGTCAAACCCCCTTCCCCAGCCAGAGGAAGAGGATTCCTGTGGAGCATCCTAGAAGGAAGACTGAGACCTGCACAACCACAGTTTCTTACTACCCTTCTGATTTTTGGAAAAGGATAATTGGGGAGTAGAGAACTTGATCCCGACAGTGGACAGAGTCTTTCCCTCCTGCTCATTATGGGTTAAAGTTTCTTTAACCGAAGGGCCAGAGTTGACCCACTGAAAGGGGCATTAGTGAAAGATGACTTGTAAAGTTCCACAAGCCCGCAACGGCGAAGCCGGGCATGGAGACTAATGGCAATGCCAGTATCCACCGCTTGAGAGGTGGCCTCTACTGCACTGGAGATCAACCTCATTGAGGCGTTAGCCAGGAAAGTCAGAGAAGACAGTTTTGGAGAGACTAATGTGAGACTCTCCAGAGGTAGCAACTCAGAAAGAGAAGTGGAGAGCTCTGATACCAAGTCAATTTGCAGCCGGGTAAAGTGTGCCATGTAGTTGGCTGCTCTCAGTCCGAATGTAGCTGAGGCAAACACACACTTCCCAAAATGGTTAATCGCCTGGGACTCCCTGTACAGGGATGGACCATGGAGCTCTGTTTAGCGAGCTCCATTTTTGTAGCTGTGGCCACCACAATAGCATCAACAGGAACACCCTTGCTCCAAAAAGCCTTGCCTTAGGGGGAATTTAGGAACCTATCAGCTTTCTTGGGAGCTGGTTCCACTGTGTTTGGCTCCTTCCACTCCCTGCTGGATATTAACTGGATAAGCTCATTGGCAGGGGGAGACACCAAAGTATAAGATGGGCCCGTCACAAAGGCCTTCAGGAACACATATTCCTCTGAAGACAGGGTGGGGGAAGACCAACCACCTTGCTGTTTCAAGATCTTGAGGATGTCCACAAAGGGCACCTCCTCGGACATAAGTCTGGAGGACCCATCTCCTTCCTAGAAATCTGTGCCTTCAGTGAGGGACTCGAGGGCAGTCTAAGTGCCTCCTCTTGCATATCCTCTTCTGAGGAGGCTCCTCCAAGGTGGGCTCTAGGGAGGACTCTGAAGAGGTAAGGAGGGCTGACGATCCTGGAAGGATGAAGAGGTCTCGCCACCCAATGTCAAGCGAGGCTGGGGAGGACCCAGAGCCGAAAGAGAGGCAGCTGCCCAACCAGAGACAGTCCTCTCTATCGCCCAGAAGACCAATGGGCAGGACAAAGTCCCTCCCCCACTGGCCACAGCCGATTGGGATGGAAGGGGTGACCCCGATGTAGCACCGTCTCCAGATAATATCGGCCCCAAGCAGTTCAGTGTGGAGGTTCCCAGAGGGAGGGAACGGTCTGAAAGCTCCAGGCCCGAACCCACTCCCCGCCAACCCGCAGCAACCTCATGGGGCTGAGGCTAGGCCAACTCCAAGGGCAATGGAGCTGAGCAAGCCAGGGACCCTAACAGTGTGGGAAAGGAAGAAATGCCTAACACCATCGGCCTCTCACTGGGAATGCCTTGATCCTGAGGGACCAAACCCAGAGGGGTTGGTCAAGGAGAGAGGAGTTCCGTGGATGGAGGGGATCCCCTAGGCAAGTGAGAAGGGGATGGCAGCAAGCCCAACTCGATTTGGGCCTTGAGAAAGCTCATCATCCTATCCATATATGAGGGGAGCAGAGTCCTGGTGGATAGAGAAAATAGTGAGGATTGGTCCAACCTAGCTTAGGGCCTGTGGTCTGAAGAGGGAGACCTGCTTGAAAGCCCCAGACCTGATCTCCTAAGTTTGGAGGGAGAGCACTCAATGGGTCTATATTACTTCCTCAAAGAGGCGTTCCATCGAAACTGCAAACTTTCAAAATATTGAACCTCCACATAAGCGATTTCTGTGCCTTGGAAAGAAATCGCTTGCCCTGCAAACACCAACAAATAACCACAATACTACAAAGCGGAGTCTTCACCCCCACACACCCCCCCTAACTAAATATACCAACCCCAAGATCGCACTACAGTGGGGAAAACAGCAATCTGATGAGGATGGCGAAGCGATTTCTTTTCCAAGGAAAGAAATCACTTATGTGGACGGTTAATGTTTTCAAATTTCGTGGTTTCAGGTTCGATGAAGAGGCGTTCAACAGAACGCCTCTTCGAGGAAATAACAGGAACCCCTCTCAACAGCCATCTGATCTGACAAAACTGTCGGATCTGAAGGTCTATTTGGATCCAAGGACGTAGATGGTGCCATGGTCAGATCTGAGGGTTGTCTAAGTCAGATCGGATCAGAGGACCTCCGAGACTCCAAGGTCTCTGATCCGACAGAGGGAGCCAGAACTCTTGGAGCAGAAGCACCTGGATATGAAGCCAAGGAGGCTGGGCTCAGATCTGGGGAATTGCGATCAGAGAGCCTCGGCTTTTTGACAAGAGAATCCCTAGAGGAAGAAGACTTCCTCTTGGGATCTGATATAGGCTTAGAAGGGGAACCAAAACTCAAGGGACTCCCTTTGGTTAGCCCTTTGAGCAGGAGCTTATTCCTGCATTCCAGGAGAGCCCTGGGGTTGAATCTGGTGCAAATGTCACATTCAACCTCCAGGTGTGGCTCTCCCAGACAGTAAACACACCCCTCATGCATGTCAGAATGGGGCATTTTCCAACCCCAAGAAAAGCATCTTTTAAACCCAGTGGGCCTTTCTGACATCACACACACACACACACACACACACACACACACACACACACACACACACACACACACACACACACACACACAACAATAAGAACAGGGTGGGGGGAACAAGGGAACAGAGAAACTACTAAGAGACCCGGGAAAAACAAGGACGGGAACCCAGGGAAGGTGCTTAAAGATACAGTAAAGCAATACCAGGAGGAGAGGAAACTAACCAAGGGAAGACAGGGAAAAAAGAGAAGAAAAAAACCCAGAAAGCAAGGACAGAAAGATACTTCTCTTAAATTTGTTAGCTTGAGCTGCAGGAAGCATGTCTGAATGAAATCGCAACAAATGAGATCTGGGGGTTGTGGACAGTATGGGATCTTGTGAAAGGAAGGAGCTTGAGCTCAGCAGCTGTCTTACTAGTTGCAGGCTCGGATCTGACATCGAATCCTAAAGCCATCCATGCTCAATAATGACACGGATAGCATGAGATCATACACTTAAGCCTGTGCAAGAGAATGTGTGAGTGAGGCTCACCGGACAGGTTGGTTAGAAGAAGACCTGCTTTCTGGGATCTAGGAGCCAAGGCTCCTTCCTGAGGTGTGCCCATAGCACTAGCAGTAATATGCATGGGTGAAAAGGGGCTAAAATGACAAGAGAGGCTTTGGACAGGGATGCATTCTGCAGAAGTTTAGTAATTAGTGGTAATGGCAAAAAGGCATAAATAGGTCCACAAGGCCACTGACAGACCCAGAGCACCCCTTTCTGTCTGTCCCTTTGGAGGGATCACGGCAAAGTAGCTGTGTACATGATGCTGGCAGGGGATGCAAAAAGGTTGCAGCAAGGCTCATCCTGGCAATGAAAAATCACTTGTGTTACTGATGGACTGTGGAACGACTCATCAAGCATCAGAAAACACTTTTTGAACCTGTCTCAGAATGTACATTGCTCCCAGAAAGCACTGCAAATACACTGTCCATTACTTCAACCTCTTGGCCTCTGACCACAGGGGAAAAAAACAAGTTCCTCCTTGCTTGTTGATATACTACACCACTGACATATTTTCTGCATGGATACAAATCGCACCCTGGAGAATGAAGTCTCGAAGGGCCTGCAGTGGTAGGAGGACCTCACTCATCTCCAGGATATAAACATGAAGATCGGCCTCTTGCTGGGCCCATATACCTTGGATCATTCTCTCCTCAAAATGCCCTCATCACCACCCCAGAGAGAGAGAGAGAGAGAGAGAGTGACAGTTCATGGTCACTGTGGCCCTCAGAAAAGGGAGAATAAAGGGTCTTCCTGAAGTCACTAGGAGACTGAATCCACCAGTCTAAATGTTGTCTGCAGATAGAGGACAGTCCAACAGGTTTGTTAATTACACTTACTGCCTGTAATTACTGCATGCTCAAAAGTCCACTGTCGTACTCTCATACAGAACCTCACGTGGGGAATTAGCTGGATCAAGACTGCCATTAAACCAAATACTCTTAGTTCCAGAAATGCAGGGAGAGTTAGTGTAAACAGAAGTCTTCAGATTATGGCCCCAAATGTCAGTAGTCTTTCCACAGAAAGTTGACTATCTTCCGTTTTGAGTTTAATGTCCTCCTATGAATATTAGGCTTTGTGACAGCTCTAACTGTGACACCACAGTGTTTATGAATCTGCAGGACAGTCACAAGTGAAGCAACAATTTCTGTCTGACAAGAGACTCCTTTCATGTGGCAGCTAGGAGCCAGTCATCAGGTATGAGGAATATGCAACTCCCTTTCAACCTCAGGTACGTTGCAAAGGATAAAATGCACTCACTGAACACCTAGAAGCTGTGTTAAGACTGAACATCAATGCTCGAAATTGGTAGTGATTGAAGAAATAAGGAGCTACCAAAGGTAAATACTGAGCCAAATGCAAAAATAAGAAAACAATATATATTCAGTAAACTCAATAACTATGGATACAATTTATTATAAAACAAAGTTTCCAAAAAAATGCTTCCAAGCCATATTTAACTTGAGAAGGTATTTTTTTGTGAAGGTTTGTGTTTTTTTTTTTAATAAAATATATCCGTGACTATGGAGTTTACTGAATATATTACATACATATTTCGTTACTGGCTCACAGCCGAAAGTGAGCACACCTTCTTGACACTTTGCCAATTTTTATATGTTGATAAGTGTCCTGATGGTCACTAGAGCACATCCACTCCTCTTCCTACAAACATGCATGCAAGATAACCATCAAAAATTGTGTTTTTGTTTTTTTTACACAGATGTTAAGGCCACTTAACTCCAAAATAGGTCCACTGATTTGAGGGGGGGGGGGGTAAAAAGACTAGGCTTTCGCTAGTCTTGTGGGACCCCCTAAGATGGCATTTTTTCTGAAACAGTTGAGACCTCTCCTTTGCCGCTGTTCTCTGCTGCCAGAGCAGTACATTTGGGATGGGCAAGAAAGAAGACTGTTTATCATGAAAAGGGAATTATATACCCTCTGGATATTACACTCCACACCTAGTTTTACCCACGTGATGAGCATCCACGAGTCTTGGTGAAGAAACAATTGACCACCACCTGCCTCTAGAGTACAGCAGTCAGGTCTTCAGAGATGTTTAGGTTGCTTCCTGGAGGAAAAGCCTCAGAAACCCTGATTTTGTGAACCCTCTCTGCCCGTGGGCTGATATCGGTTAAAAAAGCTGCCTCTGCCACAGCTGTCCCAAACCAAAAAGGAATCAAAGGGAATGTGTTGCGACTTTACAACTGCCTTGGGACCCTTCTGGTTCTTAGAAAAGGAACTCTGAGGGTTTCAAAACATTCTCCTAAGGTAGAGAGCATCTTCAATTCTTGCTCATTTTTCAGTAGTTTCTCTTCAACTTTGGGTTCAAAAAAAGCTGGAACCATCATACAGTAAATTAAAGAAGGGTGCCTTAAAGTTGTCCATGAAGTCACATACAGGGAGCCAGGCATGGTGTTTTACAGCCATTACTGTGCTCGCCATTCTAACTGCTCAGTCAGAAACATTTATGCAACAGTATCATGACCAGATTTGATAAGGTCAACATAGTGGCCACTTGATTATGAGTACTGGATGGGGCAGGTTTTCTCAAAGAGTCCAGCGTTTGCTCTGCTATGTCTCTTTGTAACTTAGTCATGGGAGGAAGACCAGACAGCAAAACTGCCCAAAGTGTAAATCCATGGGGTTCCTATTGCGTGATCGAAAATTGTAAATGGTGAACGCATATTGAGTAAACCCAATTGGTCAAAAAGTCACGCGCGTAACACGGAAATTACCATAGGGAATATTATCCCTTTACTTTAATGCAGTGCAATCTTGGAGTAGGAATATTTAAGTAGCGGGGCTGTGGGGGGTGCCTACAGCGTTTAGTTAAGTATAGTTTTTTATTTTTATTTTTTTATTATATTTTTGAAATTTCAAACATCGCTCATATAGTGTCGACCATATGGTGTTCGATGTTTGAAACTTTCGAAAATATAATATAGACCCAATCCATGTCCCCATGTGACATATCCAGGACAACTTAGGAGGATGAACTGCTGAACTCTCTTCAGAAAGATTCTTCTTGGTGGCTGCTGCCAAAATAATGGAGTCCACCAGAAGGCCTTTGCTCCAGAAGGGTCTGGCCTTAGGTGATCACAACAATTTTGTCACGTTTCCCTAAAATAGGGCTACCTATTGAAATGGTGACATTCAAAATGCCAAGTGCTGACAAGCTGGAAAAAAAGACCAAAAACACAGGAGAAAAGCAAATTTGGAAAATCACTCTTCTCCTTTAAACTGCTTTTTGTAGGTGGGGGCAAGCCCTTCACACCCCCTGAACTTATGTACATCAACTCTAAGATCGCCAAACCTTGGAGAAAAGGGAATATTTGGAGAAATGGTATCTTGGACTTAGTATATGTAAGTGTGTTCTTTTGGCCATTCAACTTTCAGGACTCACTCAAGCAGTTCCCAACATTTCAATGGTTACCTTGAGATACTCTACGCTACTGGTGCATCCAGTACCTCGGCTTACGCCTTCAAGGAATATTCAGTACACCAAGCAGCACATATTTTTATATATCTTAATTCATTGAATAATTAAACAATGATGCAATTAATTAAATGTAAATTGCCTATTCCCATTCCTGTTTAGTATACCAACACTCAAATACTCCTTATACACATATTAAAAGTACCCAATTGTCACACACATTATATATAAAAATAATACATTCAATTGTATATAATGCTTCTAAGTTTAATACTTTTGAATATATAAAGAAATATATTTTAAGATTATAATTATTTTATAAACTGCATTGAACACATTGATATAACAATATTATAATAACATAAATAACAGAAATATCAGGACAGAAGAAGAATATACATTTAAACCATCTTTAACTGACATTCAACTCACATTTAAATTTATATCAAGATTTAATCCCCCTGGGTGTAAAGTGCCGAAATTAATAATACATTTCATTTCTAACCACATCAATCTCCTTACAAATTCATCCCCTTGGCAAAACTGGGCTTGGCCAACACACTGTAAAAGAAGGTTGAATCTGAACCATCATGGTGCCTAACAAAATGTTCTGCTACAGGGCTTTCCAATCTACTTCTCCTGGTATCCCCCAAGTGTTCTATAATCCGTTTTTTCACTGCCCTTTTAGTCTGCCCTACATACCATTGTACTGAAGAACATCCATACCCTATAATGTAAATCACCCCCCAGGATTCACAGTTATACTGATCCCTTGCCTTATACACCTTCTCATTGATGTCAACCCCATCTATATTCTTAATCTTCTTACACACAATACATTTTCTACAAGGGAAGCTACCTTTTCTTCCATGTTCTCTTTCCAACTTACTCATGGATAACAATTCCTTAAGATTCTTGAATCTACTACAGGAGAAAGTTACCTTCTCCGGAAAAAGTTTCCTGACATTCCCATCATTGCTGATGATAAGCCAGAATCTATTAACTAACTTTCTCAGAATCTCTGAGAAAGGTGAAAACTTGTTTACAAAGAACATTTTGTTTTGGTCCTCTCCTTCGTCCAAATTCTAGACTTCACTTCTATCGCTCTGTATTTCTTTTCACATTGTGGTATGTGCCACCCCAATCTTTTTCTAACTCTATTTTCAGTTACGGTTAGAACACCCTCATCATAACCTCTACTATGAAGTTTGTTCCTAACCCTCTTAAATTCAACCCCCAGCCTTGCTTTATCTGAGGTGTTGTTAGCTATGTGTAGATATTCACCATATGGTAATGATAAGTGGGGAGCATGCATGCTATCAGCCATAAGGAAATTGTTGACAGCGGTAGCTTTGACAAAAGGTCTAAATTCTACTGTAAAATCTCTCCCCACAAAGAATCGATATTACCTTACTCTCTTCACTTGGTCAGTTCAAAACTAGGCTCAAACACCACCTGGGAACACACTGGCTATGTCATTGTATCAGCCTGGTTAACCTGTCTCTGGAATGTGTAAATTTGCTAGGTAGCCAACTATGTAATTTTATCTGATTCTCTCGTTGAATAACACTACCTGACTTTTTGTTATAATGTTTGCTCTTCTAATCACTGAAAATATTCTATATGTAATTTGTATTGTCTGCCCATCTAAATCTCTGCAAATAATATATTTGTTATTTGTAATATGTGACATGTTATGATTTGTTATTCCATGGAGCATTTCTCCCTGGGCCTCCGCTGAAAATGGACATGCATCGAGTTGGACTATCCTTGTCAACAAATGTAAAATAAAATAAATTCAAAATCTAAATATTGTACTATTTCCCTTCTGGTGTTAAATGTGAATTCCAGACCAAAGTGATTATCCTGCCACTGCAACATAAAATCCTGAAATTCCTCCATTTCCCCCTTACACACAAAAATAACGATCATCTATGTATCTCTTAAATAGTATGAACCATATGCTTGTAGAACTCAAGAGTTATTAATGTGAGAATTTTCCAAAGTAATTCATGAACAGAATTGCATATACAGGGGCATAAGCTGCCCCCATTGCAGTACCTTCTTTTGGCAAAAAACAGTTGTTACCAAAAACAAAACAATTGTGGGTTACAGAAAATTCCAACAGACGTATGAGAAAGTCTGTACGTGGACCTTCCCCTAAAATATTTATAACTGCTTCCAAAAGTACAGTTTTGTACCTACCATAAATGTAGATGTTCGAGGATTCCATTGCTGCAGTCCTGACTATTGGGTATAGTCCGCGTCCCAGTCGGCCCGAATACCAGAGTATAAGGCTGACGTCGGTCAGGGCGCATTAGACTGACGTCAGTACGTCAGGGTACTAATGCGCATGACCGACGTCATATCCTCAGTCTTTTCTTGCCCCAGATGTCAGAAGACCCAAAAAGACAAGTCCCCAAAACAACCTGCACCAAAAACATGTATAATATATACAACAATATATACATATATATATAAAATATAAGCATGTAAACTCACCTACACAACCACCCCTAAACACAGAGGGGAAGGAGGGAGGGTAAATTGGACTGCCGCAATGGAATCCCCGCACTTCTACCTTTATGGTAGGTACAAAACTGTACTATGTTCTTCGTCTTCCATTGCTGCAGTCCTGACTATTGGGTAGAATCCCAAAGCAGAGGTAAGGGAGGCTGGCAAATTATAAAGTAGCAGGAGCTGACAACATGCCTTGCAAAACAGCTGTGGCAAAACCAGCCCTAGTCTTAGAGTATATAGGCAGGTGATAATGCCTAGAGAAAGTATGCACTGAACTCCAAGTAGCTGCTTCCAGAATATCCTTAGTTGCCACCCCCCTTAGAAATGCTGTTGAAGTGGCAGTAGCCCTAGTGGAATGAGGCCTAATCCCAGCTGGAACCTCTTTGCCATGATGGGAATAACAAAATGCAATGCAAAAGCCAATCCACCTAGAAATAGTTTGTTTTGACACAGGCTTGCCCTGTGAACCCAAAGCAAAAGAAACAAGTAACTGCTGAGACTGCCTAAAATTCTTAGTCCTGCTCAAATAATAACGCAATTGCCTGTGTACATCTAAAGTGTGCAAAATCTTTTCCCCTTTATTTTGAGGATCTGCAAAAAACGTAGGCAAATGAATAGTTTGGTTTAAAGCCACACTAGAAACCACCTTAGGCATAAAGGAAGGATTAGTACGTAATGATACCCTGTCTTTATGGAAAATCAAAAAGGGCTCTACTGCCATAAGGGCCTGCAACTCAGACACCCTTCTTGCAGAAGTAATAGCCAACAGAAAAGCAGTCTTCCATGACAAATATTTCAATTCAGCAGTAGCTGCAGGCTCAAAAGGTTGTAGAGTAAGTTTTTCCAACACAAAATTGAGATCCCAAGCAGGAGTAGGAGCTCTACGTGGGGTCTTATATTCTTTGCCCCTCTAAGAAACTGCTTGAACAAAGGATGCGAAAACAAAGGTGGGTCACAATCATAGTGAGCTGAAATTGCTGCAGCATGAATCTTTATGGAAGAAAAGGACAAACCTTTGTCCAATAATTCAGTAAGATATTGAAGAGCCACACTCAAATTAGGCTCTGAAATCTCCAAATTCTTTGCTGTACTCCAAAATAAAAATCTCTTCCATTTTTCTGCGTACACTCTCCTAGTACTAGGCCTTCTAGCTTCCATAATCACATTTAAAACTTGTTGAGGAAGCTGAGACCTGCTGTGCTTCAACACAGAATATGCCAAGCTGTGAGATGAAGAGATTGAAGCTTGACATTGAGCAGATGACCGTCCTTCTGAGATAACAGATGAGGAATCAGAGGTAAAGGCCATGGAGGCTTCTTTACAAGACTCCGTAGAAGTGGGTACCAGTGTTGCCGAGGCCAATCTGGAGCTATCAAAATCATCCTTGGCCTGTCTTGTCTGACCTTTAATAATACCTTTGGAAGAAGAGGCAGAGGTGGAAAGGCATAGACATGAAGGTTTTTCCAACTGAAAGACAGAGCATCCACTTTCCAAGCTGTGTGATGAAACCCCTTTGTGCAATACTTTGGCAGCTGGTGGTTTAGTGGAGAAGCGAACAGATCTATGTCTGGAGTTCCCCATGACACTGTCAATTTCTGAAATACATGAAGATCCAGTTTCCACTCGTGGGGATCCATGATTTGTCTGCTTAATACATCTGCTAGGGAGTTCTGTGCTCCTGGCAAAAACCTTGCCTGAAGAGTTAGTTGCAGGCTTAACGCAGTCTCCCATAAAATCATTGCTTGCCTGCATAGAGGATAAGAATGTGTTCCCCTTGCTTGTTGATGTACCACATGACAGTTGTGTTGTCTGTTAGAATCAACACCTGCCCTGGAAGAAGTAACTCCTTGAAAGCCATCAATGCAAACTGGACTGCTAACATCTCCTTCATGTTGATATGTAGATGCTGTAGTCTGGCAGGCCACTTGTCTTGTATCCACTTTCCATTTAGATGAGCTCCCAAGCAGTGTCCGAGGCATCTGACGTTAAAATCTGACTCGCCTCTGGCCGGGTCACAGAGAGTCCCTTGTTTAGGTGACATTCCTGAGCCCACCACAAGAATTCCTTTTGAAGGCAAGGTATTATTTGAATGACAGTGTCCAAATCTTGGCAGTGCTGTGTCCATACATTTTTGAGATACCATTGCAGCTTCCTCATATGCAGTTTGGCATTGGGAAGCACCAGAATACAAGATGCCATGAACCCTAATGCTTGAAGGACTGTCCTTGCAGTCAGCACGGACTGATGAGATAGTTGATGGAAGTAAAGTGACAGACTCTTTTGTTTGTCCGGGGTTAAAAAGGCCATCTGGGCTGCTGTATTCAGTCTCACACCCAGAAAGCACATGTCTTGAGAGGGTACTAGACTGGACTTTATTTCGCTCACAGAATACCCTAGGCATCTTAGCACTGCTATGACATATTCCAGATGCTGTAGAAGGTCTTCCTTTTCTTGAGCCAGAATCAGGCAGTCGTCCAAGTAAGGATAGATTTGAATGCCTTGAAGCCTGAAGTAAGCTATCACTGGAGCCAGAACCTTTGTGAATACTCTGGGCAGTAGATAAGCCAAAGGGCAATGCAGAGAACTGATAATGAAAATCTCCAGTTCGAAACCGCAGATACTTTCTGCAACTTAGCCTTATAGGCACATGAAGGTAAGCTTCCTTGAGATCCAAAGTTACCATCCAGTGATCCTTGCCCAGCAGAGGTAACAGTTGCTGTAACGTCAACATCTTGAACTTGGGAATGTCCAGATAAGTGTTGAGGATAGATAAATCCAAAATTGGTCTCCACGTGTTCCCCTTCTTTGGTACTAGGAACAGGCGAGAATAAAATCCAAGCCCCTTTCTGATACAGGGACTGGCTGAATGGCCCCTATCTGGAGTAACTGAGAAACTTGCTTGTGAGCCTCTTTTCTTTGTGGAGGAGGAACATCTGGCATGCCTTTGAAAGGGGCATTGTGTGGAAATAAAATCTGTAACCGTGATGAATGATATCCAGCACCCATCTGTCTTGAGTGATTAAATCCCAATTTTCTTTGAAAAGAGACAATCTTCCTCCCAAAGGAGCTGCCAGACGAGAATCCACTGGCAGCTGAAAAGGCAGGTCATTGGGTCTGCTTACGAAAGGACTGACCCCTGCCCTCACCAGAAGTCTGAGCAGGTGAACTCTCTGATCTAGGCCTAAATGAACCTTGAGCCCTGCCCCTACCACGCCTAGACCTACCCCTAGACTGGGAACCATAAGCAGGATATGTCCACCCCTTAGCAGGCCAATTTCTACTAAACTTGGAGGCTGCACCTGCAAAAAATCTTTAACAGTCTGCATAGACTTAGCTTTGTCTTCCATTTTCTTTAAGACTGCTTCCACAGGCGGTCCAAACAACACATCAGACTGTAAAGGAGCATCCAAAATCCTGGTCTTAACATGCTCAGCTAAATTCTGATCCTTCAACCAGGCATGTCTGCGAAGAACAGAACTAGTAGCAGCCACCCTCGAGGAGGCCTGAACAGCATCAAAACCACACTGCAAAGAATGCTTACCCACTTGTTCAGACACATGAACCAAATCCAGCAATTCTTTACACTCAATACCTTCCGCCAAAGCATCCACCTTAGATTTCAATTGTGAAAGGAGATAATTCTGATATTTTAGCATGTGAAACTGACAATTCAATGCCCTCATGGCTAGAGTGGAAGAAGTATACACTTTCTTACCCCACCTATCCAAAGCCCTTGCCTCTTTATCAGAAGGTACAGGATTTTTAACCACAGAAGCTTTAACACCTTTAGGCCCCTGAGAAATAGTTTCTGGGTCCGCCCTAGGACTCTTAAACAAATACTTATGAGCTTCGGGCACCCTATAATACCTATCAGGCTTAACAGGAGCAGGAGGCAAGGAGTCAGGGTTCAGGGAAGCCTCTGCAAAACATCCTCCACCACATTCAACACAGGAGGAATAGCTAAGGGCCTATGCTGGGGTAAAACAAGAATTCCCTAAGCCTTTTCCTGGAATCAGAGTAATCCTGGCCTTCCCATTTAAAGTGCTCTCTCATGGAGTGAAGAGTCTCTGAAAATGAAAAATCCTCAGGAGGAGAAGCTGTAGGAGTGGAATCATCCACATCAGAATCAGAATAAGTAGGAAACTCTTGTAAGTCTTCCACAGAAGACTCTGAAGCCTGTGAACACTGTTCAAAACTATCAAACTCCTGTTCCACCCTAGGCCTCTTATCAGGCGGGGGCATAGAACCTCTAATCAGAGTAATCAAATCTTCAGCCATTTTAAGCATATGTTTCTTAGGCACAGAGCCGAAATGCTAGGAGAAGCCCCACAGAAGCTGAACTTGGCCTACCTCTAAAAGAAGCTTTGGCAACAGAAGGAGAGGCCCTAACTACCTTGGGAAGAGAGGGAAGAACAGTTACCTCAGAAGCCCCTCAGCCTGGCCTACCTCCTGAGAAGGCACATCCTGTAACAATAAAGTATCCGCCTGAGACTCCACGGAGACTCCTGGCAAAACCTCTGGCTCCACTGAGCCTACTAAAGAACCGACGTCCGGGACTGCCGGTTCCTCACCCCTAGGCTTCACTGTTTTGTCCTTGCGCTTCTTGGATGAAGCGGGCGTGGGAGCATCCGACGGCATATTATAATTGCAACGCTTTCCAAACACTAACCTAGCACAATCTAGCCTCCTCTTAATAGTGCGCTTGTTAAATCTAGCACAAGAGCGGCAACCAACAACGTCGTGCTCAGGCCCTAAACAAGGTATACACAATGTATGATAATCCCTATGCGGTATCTGCTTCCCACAAGAAATACAGTTATTCACTTTTTCTGACATCCGGTTAAATACTGAGGCAAGAAAAAACGAAAATGTTCCCCAACGGGGTTACTTAGCCAACTCTGTTTCGGTCTGAAACTCCGGTTTCGGAAAATCTCAGAACGCCAACCTGCACTCGCAAAATTGCTTCTGCATCGGACCATGCGGCAAAAAAGACTGAGGATATGACGTCGGTCATGCGCATTAGTACCCTGACGTACTGACGTCAGTCTAATGCGCCCTGACCGACGTCAGCCTTATACTCTGGTATTCGGGCCGACTGGGACGCGGACTATACCCAATAGTCAGGACTGCAGCAATGGAAGACGAAGAACATCCCCATTTGTTTTTGATATATGTATATAACGACTTGATATCCACACTGGCCCAATAATAATCATTGGACCACTTCATGCCTCCTATAGTATCTGAAAACTCTTTTCCATTCTTAATGTGTGACATGATTCTGCTCAAACAATTCTTAAGCTGAAAGTCCAGAAACATGCCCACATTTTGCAAATAAGCTCCCCTTCCAGACACTATGGGCCTTCCTGGCGGATTGTGGATATCCTTATGCATTTTAGGTATCACTTTGAATCTGGCATCCTTGGGATTTTTAATATATAGTTTTTTAACATCTGATTAACATAAAAAGCCAAGCCTTTCCCCTCTCTCCAAAATTTTCAACAGCAGTACATTGAATTCCTTGACAGGGTTGTGGGACAGTATTTCATATACTGATGCATCCTCCAACAGGGCCATGGCTATATTATGATACTGATTTTTAGTCATCACCCAATTGCCCCCCTTGTCTGCCTGTGTAAATATGTGTTTATCACAATTCTGCCTTAAATGTTGCAGAACCTCCCACTGTGTTCTGGTCAAATTAAATTTCTTACTGTGTTTTTTAGAATTCTGATACTCAATTTCTAACTGCTTACATAACACATTCTCAAAAACACACATATTGGCAGATATTGTGGGCGGCATAAAGGGACTATTATATGGCACTTGTGGTATTTATAATCTTCCATACCCTGTCATAAAGCTTACATTACTGTCAAGAACATGATCCCCCCCCCCCCTCCCGGCATGCTTTCTACTACTTCATATTCCTCATAGACATAAACAGGCACATTTAATAAAGAATCTTCCCCACTGATATTAGTTTCATCATACCTTGCATCATTTATTGTGTCATTAACATTTTCCACAGATTCTTGGCTTAACCTGCCCGTTTTGTTATCAAAACAGACTTTTAAATGTAACTTGCGACAAAAACGGGTTACTTCCAAGATTAAGTCAACAAGGCTGGGAAAATGTGTGGGGATGAATTTAACCCCTTTATCCAAAAGAGAAATGATGTCCTGGTCAAGAGTCAAATCAGACAAATTCAAAATTTTTAAATAATCCACATTTCTTACATTATTGTTTAGTCCAACAACTGAAGAAAATGTCTGATTCACCCCCTCGATGGTCTTCTGCTTCATCCGGGACATCAATTCCTCTTCCTTCTGTTTCTGTTATTGCTGCTGTTGTTACTATTGCCAGTGTTCTAATTCTCCTGCCATTTATGCTCTCGGCCACTAAAGCCCTCAGAAGTCCCTTTCTGCGGCGTAGAATCCATTGTCTCTTCATTCAGGTCCTCAAAGGACACACTTTTCTTGCTACTTGAAGCCGTTTCCTCCGAGGACATGGAAGAATCGCCTTTGCTCCCTAAACACCAAGCCATCTGCCTCCCTCTGGTCTCCTTCTACTGCCAGGCAAACACCAAATTATTTTTGTAATCGTTGATGTCTCGCTGTAACTTACCCTTCTTTCGAAGGGTAGCAGACTCCTCCACCTTATCCACTTTCCCTTTAATGCCTTGTAGTTTTAAATCTAGGGTGGCATCAGCAGTAATCTCTGCCAAGTGCATCTGAGTCTGCAGAATATCGGTGCGCATCTTTTCCTGCTGCCTGACGCGTTTAATGAGAACTCTCAACCAAGCCTTAGTGCAAGCAAGAGAGGCAGCATTCCATTCACTTAACAGATCACCTTCATCTTCCATGAACTCATAAACTGGCAATCTGTTTATTCTGAGGCCTCTAGGAGTGATATCTAAAGCTATGTATCTTTCAAGAAGCTTGCTATCATAAAAAAAGTCACCTCTTTTGTTAGAAGCCACTTCAATTTCAAAAAATCCACCGCATTCACATTTAGTTCTCCTGTGGCCCAAGGGTCATCACAGGCAATTCTCTCCTCTCTTTCTCTCCATATACTCAAGCAAGAGAAACGGGAACCATCTGCTGCCATATTCCTCACCTCCTGGATAGACAAGATTATTTAAACACACCTCGAAAATAGTTCCAAAAACACAAACCACACCAAGAAAAAGCTGGAATAAAAACTTTACTGGTGCATCCAGTACCTCGGCTTATGCCTTCAAGGAATATTCAGTACACCAAGCAGCACATGTTTTTATACATCTTAATTCATTGAATAATTAAACAATGGTGCAATTAATTAAATGTAAATTGCCTATTCCCATTCTCGTTTACTATAACAACACTCAAACATTCCTTATACACATATTAAAGTACCTAATTATATAAAAAAAATACATTAAATTGCATATCATGCTTCTAAATTTAATACTTCTGAATATATAAAGAAATATATTTTAAGATTATTTTATAATTATTTTATAAACTGCATTGAACACATTGATATTACAATATTATAATAGCATAAATAACAGAAATATCAGGACAGAAGAATAATACACATTTAAACCATCTTTAACCGACATTCAAGTCACATTTAAATTTATATCAAGATTTAATCCCCTTGGGTGTAAGGTGGCAAAATTAATAACACATTTAGTTTCTAACCATATCAATCTTCTTGGATTAAGAATATAGATGGTGTTCACATCAATGGGAAGGTGTATAAGGCAAGGGATCAGTATAACTGTGAATCCTGGGGAGTGATTTACATTATAGGGTGTGGATGTTCTTCAGTACAATGGTATATAGGGCAGACTAAAAGGGCAGTGAAAAAACGGATTATGAAACACTTAGGGGATATCGGGAGAGGTAGACTGGAAAGCCCTGTAGCAAAACATTTTGTTAGGCACCATGATGGTTCAGATTCAACCTTCTTTTACCGTATGTTGGCCAAGCCCAGTTTTTGCCAAGGGGATGAATTTGTAAGGAGGCTGATGTGGTTAGAAACTAAATGTATTATTAATTTCGGCACTTTACACCCAAGGGGATTAAATGTTGATATAAATTTAAATGTGAATTGAATGTCGGTTAAAGATGGTTTAAATGTATATTATTCTTCTGTCCTGATATTTCTGTTATTTATGCTATTATAACATTATAATATCAATGTGTTTATAAAATAATTATAAAATAATCTTAAAATATATTTCTTTATATATTCAGAAGTATTAAACTTAGAAGCATTATATGCAATTTAATGTATTATTTTTTATATATAATATTGTGGGTGACAATTAGGTACTTAGTGTATAAGGAGTGTTTGAGTGTAGGTATACTAAACAGCAATGGGAATAGGCAATTTAAATTGCATCATTGTTTAATTATTCAATGAATTAAGATGTTTAAAAATATGTGCTGCTTGGTGTACTGAATATTCCTTGAAGGCGTAAGCCAAGGTACCGGATGCACCAGTAAAGTTTTTATTCCAGCTTTTTCTTGGTGTGGTTTGCGTTTTTGGAACTATTTTCGAGGTGTGTTTAAACAAAAAGATACTCTACGCTACATCAACTTCCTGCTATGCCTTCTGCCATGTGGTAAGTGGAATAGACTACTCAGATAGGAATGGAAAATCTTAATGCCTCAAACACAATATCCTCATGTGGGGAAGGTGGGGTTTGTGGGCCAAGTACCACTCTGTATCATTAATTCCAATATCTCATCAAGCCAGGTTTCCTCAGAAGGAGACTGCAAGTAACCTTCCCCTTCATTGAGGTAGGTATCTGGTGTCTTCTTTTGCATGTGGGCTTTCAGGGTGACTCCTGAGGAGACTCATTCACAGCTCTCAAAAGTTCAAAGGTTCACAGGTATAAACTAGGCCAATGAACACCAGGGCCTTTATCAGCCTAGCAGTGAAATCCAACCAGTGTCCCTAAGTATCATGGGCATTCAAAAGCAGCATGTACGTTAGTTAGGAAGTTTCTAGAGATTATGTTGGGAGGGGGTGTTAGTGTGGGCATTACTGTCTGGCCAGTCTATCAGAGACATGGGAGCCAGACTCGGGGTGACTTTCCAATTTCCCATCCATTGGTCAAGGTTATACTTAAACAGGGTTAGGGATGGGCTCTGCTTCACATGGATGGGAAGTCTGTTCCAGAGCATGGGGATTCTCCGAGATACCTGTCTTGCCAACATGCCTTATTTATGTCATAAGAAAAATTTAAATCCTTGGATCTAGTGGTTCTGATGCTGTTCATTTTGCCGATGTACAAAAGGTCCATCAGAGCTGGATTTGAGGATGCCTTGTATGCCAGGCATACAGTCTCTCAGAAACCTGTAGGAGACAGAGTATAGAGATAAGGCAATCAGTACAGGAGAATATGTTTATACCCTGGATTCCCCTGGTAAGGAAACTATGTGGGCATTCCAAATGTTGCATATTGTCTGGTCAGGTGAATGCTGAAGGGGGTATTATACCCAATATTGGTATGATAAGAGCTAAATATAGTGGAATTATGATTTTCTTAGACCTGGATGCCACACCCTTACTTATAAGATGGGTGACATAGAATGATTTTCTTACTACTTTAGTCACATGTTGGTCAAATGTCTGATTACTATCTACATATGTTCCCAGATCCCAGAGTATTGGGTCAACTCTTAAGGGGTGACTTACTGATGTAGTAATTGGCCTGGGTGGCACTTTTCCCAAAAAGCATTATAATGCATTTCTTGGTATTGAGTTTTAATCTGTGACTTTGGCAACAGTCATTTGTCTACGTTAGAACCTTTTGTAATATGTTTGCATCATGGAGGGCATCTACAGCAGCTCCCAATTTGCACTCATCTGTGAACTTAGTTAGCTAAAGGTCCTTGACATTAGGGTTTACCTCAGAGAAGTATATGGCAAAAAGGAGCAGTCCCAGCACAGAGATCTGAGGTATCCTGCTGGTGACCAGTCTCTTAGTGGAGGTGGTATCACCAATTCTAACTTCCTGGGTCCTGTCTGTGAGCCAGCTTTCAACTGAGTGAGTTATTTAAGTGTTTATGTCCAGTTCAGTGGGTTTGTTAACTATATCAGAGTGGGGTAATGAAATGAATGCCTTAGACAGCCACTTCCTGGTAGGAGGTATGCACCATTTTCCTCTCATCCATTCCCTTTGTGAAGTTCTCAAAGAAGCCCACCGGGTTTAGTAGAAAAGGCCTTCTTAACAAAGCTAAACTGTCTGAAGATTGCCTATGTCTTTGTTGAACTCTTCTATGAAAATTTGTTCCATGGCTTTGCATATTAGCCTAGTCAGACTAACAGTTTGGCAGTTTCTGGGGTCAGCTGATGGTCTACCCTTGTGAAGTGGGATAACCACTGCAGTCCTCAATTCCAGTGGTACAAAGCCTGTTTTGAGCATATAGTTGAAAAGTGACTCAAGTGGTCCTGACAGGTCATGATTCAAGACTGATGGAATCCATGCTGATGGGAAGATGAGGCACTGAGAGCTGCTTTGTCCTTAGGGTTGATGCCACAGACTGAGTGGTGTTAATATAGGAAGCCGGAACCAACAATGTCCAAGTCAATGGAGAGACAATCATTTTTTCAAAAAAGTCAAATACCAAAGTGGAATCCATTGACAAAGACACCTGTGTCAGTACCCCCCCCCCCCCATTAAATTCGGTGTTAATGGCTCCAAATATGGTACCATCAATGCCAGTGCTGCAGACGACACCAATAAGGATACTGGTGCCAATGTCCTGAATGCCAAAATACCAGCGAAAGGCACCAAACCTGTTGGCACCAAAGAGGGTGCCAAGAACTCAGAATCAAAGTGTCAGGGCAGAGACTCACCAGACAATGACTGAATCTTGAGCATCAGACCTAGATTCTAACAACTTGATCCAGCTAGTACTGATGGTAAATGCACCAGGACAGTCATCAACTCTGACACTGACACCAATATACGTGCCAGGAAAGAAGCTTCTTGCCTTACAGTCATAATGTAAACCTGATTAACTTGAGATAAATAGGGGGATGTAATGACATCCATATCAATCTCTCATTATGTGATCCCAATCAATGTTAAGGGAGGGACTCATAACAGACACTGTAGACCTTAAAGAAGTGCAAGGAGGATGGGTTACAAAATACTTGAAAAACTCCCACTCTAAATAATGACTACTGGCCATTTTCCAATAGGAGCAATCAGAAATAATAATGGTCTCTAAACAAGACAGTCTCAGCAGAGGTGAAGTGGATGGCCCTGAAGTAGTTGGAGCCAGAACCTCACGTGCTGATTCAATCCTTCATACTTTGGTCAAGGCAGAGTATTATGGAGCCCTATTCTCAATTCCCCTTTTCTCCCCCCAATCTTTTCCTGACTCTTGACATCCTTGTCTTTGGTTTTGGGAGATAAAAGCTCTTTTAAAATAAGTTTGCTTCCACACTCCTTTATCGAGTGCGGGCTGAAGGCCCTAGAAATTCCACAGAAGGCATTGAGACGGCCCAGCAACAGGCTCACTACACATAGCTCATGGATATCCTGGTATGTTATTTTGTGGCCACAGCAGGCACACTTCCTGAAGCTAGACTGTTTGTTCATGGCACTATCTAACTAAAAAATTAGCAAATACACAAAAGTCATACAAAAAATAAATACAAGTACTCAAAGTTACAGTGTAAAAAATCTAAGACTGGGCCCATTCCACTTAGGCAAAGCAAGAGAAGAACAGCACATTTTTTGTATTTTTAAAATAAAGAAAAAACAGCAAAAGTAAGAAGCTATGTGAGAAAATTAACTGAAAACTCTAGTAGTAAAAAGTAAAGGAATAATAGAAATTGTACTTGGCTGCAAGTAAAAGTAGAGTGGTAATAGTCTTTTGGGCAGCAAACTAGTTAATCATAGATAAAGGAGGAGACGGGTGATAATAGTCTGAACAGTAAACTAGTTAATCACAGACACAGGAGGAGACAGATGCATCAGAAGGAGCTTGATCACTTTAGAGCAGTTGCAGTGTCAGATCCACCTGATGGTAAACACCTCACGAGTCAAAGTGGATTGATGGGATAATGTAAAAAGCCATATTTTGTTGTTAAATTTAACACATCTTGTTGCACAAACAAATTTAAAAAAGAAAGTGCACTTCACAACATGCCTGACTCCCAGGTTTTTCAATATCACTCTTCCTCAAACATTTTATCTGTCTTACTCATCCTCACATATATTTTGCTTATCTATGTTTCTTACTACCCCATCCGCCAGCACATCAATTTATTGCTACAAAAGTAGCGTCAACTGTGATGCAGGAAAGTCTTACAGCAAAAACAAAGGATGTGCTGTCCTTGCATCACCAAGTCCAGTGCCTTAATCAGTTCTTGCTATATACTGAAGGCCATCAACCTGTTAAATAAAAGGACTTAATTACCACTAGATGGCAGTATACGTCAAAGAATAAGTAAAACATTCATCATGCACAAACTTCACACCAGTCAAGTGTGACGACATTCATGAATGTCAGCAGACTAGGCCCCAACGGCCTGAAAATATCAGTCAGAAGAAAAACGGAATAGCAGAAAATCTTTTCAGGTGAACAAGAAAAGTCGCCTTATCAGCTGGAGTAATTTTCTTACATTTAATATATTTAATCATAGCAGTAAGTACTACAAATTCATTACAGTGATTAAGTTACAGTGAAATAAAACTGCATGTGATATCTGCCTCAGGGAGTACTGGTTTGAATGGGACAAGGCAGCCCACACAATTAAAGCTACAGCCATGATCAACACCACATCATAATCAATGCTCTCAGCATTAATGTGTTGTCACATAAAGCAACAGATATTAACAGAGATGTTAAGTAGCTGATGAAAATGGTCATCATGAGGTAGTGTGTCAATATTCATATCCATAACTAAGCACTTAGAGTGCCCACCATGACTGATGAAACAAAGCTGTGTACCTCAGACCATACCTCGCAAACTATCGGCAATCAAAATTATAGTTGAATTCACCACAAAAAAAAGAGTCCAAAACTATAACGCTTAAAATACTCCCTAAAAGTACACTTGTTCTCACAAGGAAGAAACTGACAAAAAGTCACACTCTGGGGGAATGTAATTTTGAGTCTTCAAAGAATGGAGTGTAACAGAATTTCACAAAACTTTACTAATAGTCGATTTCTGGCTTGTGAGTTTGTCTGTTGTGGCAGAGGGGCTTCTCTCCAAGTCCAGCTTCCACTCAAATGTATGTTCGTTTTACTGGCAATCAATTTTATCCAACAGCAGAACACATCAGTAGCCACCACTGCTGTTTACAGCAGCTTGGAAAGTATACACTGCTAGCCACATCCACTTTTGAGTGCAAGTGTCATCCCTAAAGTATGACTCACAAAGAACGGCCCAACCTTGGGCCCTACAGTCTAAATGCCTTCTCAAACTGCCTGTCTCTGAACACTACTTTCACTTGTTTGCTCTAATTTACACCAGAGCCAATGAGTGGAACATCCTGCCCAAATGTCACCTCCAGACCTCTCCCTAAAAAAGATGCACAGGCATAAGCTTCATAATTCTTTTCCCACCCATTGCTAGCTCCAACAAATGCTTAAGCTCCTGTTTAATTTTTGGCCATGTGAGTCACAGTCAGTGCTTTATCCCTCTATGCCAGACAGCTGTCAAAGACTTGATAAGACAGTGTGGTGTAGCACACAATGTACGGTTTTTATACCATGCTTCAACTTAGACTGGCAGGTGTGATGTGAATGGTTTAGGTTGTTAACACTAAATGAACCAAAGCTGCTTCCTAAAACAGCACAGTTCAGTAGTTAAAGAAAGAAGAACTAGGCTACAAAAAAAAGCTATGCTGAATGCCACATGTTGTAGGAGTGGACATCTATGGGAATTGGCTATCTTGATGTGATATAAGGGCTTGTCATCGTAGAACATTACCGCTAAACACCAGATAACTTTGTGTGTGTGAACATCTGTGGGACCAGCTGTTTAAAAGGGCTTGTTGAAGTGCAAGGTTATTACAGTAAACTGGGGGGGGGGATGTAGTAGCATTATAAAATCCTAAAGAGGAATCTGCACAACAATATCGTGCTGTGGCTCAGTAATAAACCACAGGTTTACTGCTTTTGTACTGAGTAACCATGAACTGGCTAGGAGATGGGCTAGCACATGGAGACAAGACACATGGTGGACTGCTGGGGTGGGGCACATGAATGAATGCAGGAAACAAGATGACATGGAACAGCAGTATAGCACTTTGGAGTATAAACTGTAATAAAATGGTGAAACCCTTGACAACTATAAATTTCAATGTGGCACAAGTGTGCACCCTTGTCACCTCCACCCAAAAGCAATGGACTCCTTTGTCAGATGGCAAAATGCTGTGGCCTTCATGCCTTACGCTTAACTGCACGGATCATACATGCAGAGACTTCTACATGGCATAGGCCTACTTGGGGCTAACAGGACAGAATTTTGGAACATTAAGCAACTATGATGACATCCCAAAATAAATCACACCAGGGCAAGGATAAACTTGGGTTTCCACTGGCTTCTTCTGCATCCCTCTAGGAGGAAGGGACAGCAGCTCAAGGCTGCTCCATGCTGCTTTTCATAATCCTATGTGCACCTCCAAAGAGAAAGACATCCACAGAGCAGACAGGTGAGCAATGAACTCATTATCCTGGTAGGCCTGAAAGAAAGTGACCTTGGAAACTTTTAACTCATCAACAGCTGAAATGCAAGGTAGTACCACATCCAATACTACTTGTGAAGTAAGCTCACCCACAGTACCACAAGAAGGTGAGTGTATGTCAGACTGGTACCAGATGTCAAGAGACCAGCATCAGTGCTGACTGTTAACCAGTCAGAGAATTAACAGAAGAGTCTGTCAGTTCTTTGCAGGCTTCAGATGGTGCACTCCAATCACTTGCTATTTGGGCCCAGAAAAGATATCAAACAGCTGCTTAATGTTGGGTGCATGTTCAGGGCCATTTGAAGATGAATGCTTTCCCCAGATGTGCCATTTAAACATCTACACTGCTTAAGGATATTAAAAACAGTTCACATGATGCATGTTTTCAGTGGGGATCAATAAAGTTACCATTAAATGATCAGGGAGAGAAGTTATGGATTGTGTTGCGGAAGCAGAGTATTTTAAGGGGGAACTGCATCAAGAATCAGAATCAAGTCACCCTGACTTTCAGGGTTCACCAACAACACAGGCTATAAAGGTGAACAAATGATGAATGTCAGTGAGGTGACCAACTGCCTGGAGGTAACACGACCCCAGTTGCGGAATCTGACTGGAATGTTTCATGTATACTTAAAGTACTACTACTTAATATGCTAAATACCTGCATGACCAACAGGCAGTGATGATGAAGGCAGGCAGGAAATAGAGATGCAGGAAAAGACAGCAGGGACAGCTAAAAAGGTTTGACCAAATTAAAATGCCTTTCACTGGACTGGAAGATAATGCACAGAAATGTAATTTAATATTGTATGGTGCTTTGAAGGGAAAAGGAAAAGATGATTGGTTGGATTATATGAAAGTGAAAACAGCAGAATGGATTGTTTTTTTTTTTTTCCTAAAGACTCTTCAGGGTGCTACACCTGCAAAGCATTTGCCACTACCTGAAAAGGAGGTCAATTAGGGGAAGCAAAGACTAATACTGAATGAATTTTTAACTTGTTACAGTAGACTAGAGCTGTGGAAGTTGTGGCAATGAAAAAGAAAATCAGTGGTTGGAGCAGAACAGTGTCTGTGGACCAGGACTACTCAGAAGGGATAATTTGGTCTAGTTTTGCTGACATGGTGAGTGTGAGTAAGCATAACAACTAACATTTAAGTTGTTGTTTCCTGCTGCATTAAAGCTATTCCTGATGAAATGATCAACAAAAGAACTGCCAGTGATACTGATGTGGATATAAACTGTCGGAATGGAAAAGGACAGGATAGAATAGGCAGATGCTGATACAATGGGTAAAACAGAAAACAACTGGGAGGACATGTGGAGTTTCTGGTGTCACTAGAGGGGGATCCAATACCTGGCAGCCTGGGAAGAACTGATTGGCAGACCAAGATGCTTTGCCAGAGATGGCCTGCATCTGTCTCACCTGGGCTTCAGGTTTCTGACAAAGGCTCTTCCTTCCCCCACAGTGCCTTTTTTAGGAAAAGTCCTGAGGTCAATAAAACCAACATAAAAATTTCAACAAAATGTCATGCTGCTAAACGCTAGGAGTCTAAACATGAAACTGAACTCATTGCAAGCATTCTTCACCTTACAGAATGCTGACATCTGCACAGTTACAGAAACCTGGTTCAAAGTTGCAGAGAGTGCCCCATCCTTACCTGGTTACTCATCCTATATTACATTCAGACCCCAAACTGTGGGCATTAAAGCCACAGGAGGAGTTTCAATATACATGAAAGACATACACAATACCCGCAGAAGAGATAATAATACCTTGGACTTGATATTAACTGAAATGAGTACCCACTGCAGCATCCCTATAGTATCATCCTCCCTGGTAAGATCAGACCATAAAGTGGTCACTTTCGAAGTCACCATCTACCCAACCCGCCTCATACTAGGATCAGACATAAAAACTTCTCCAAAGCTGATTACGGCCCTCTGAAGGATGGTATAAATAGCTTCACAGCTCCCCTCCATCTGTAGGAACTGGCACCACTATCCAAAACTACACCAAAGCAGTATATGAGCATTTATATAGATGCATGGAATCAGGAATACCCAAAAGGACTAAATCAACCTCCACAAGGAAGAATAAAACTGTCTGGTGGACATCAGCAATAAATAAACTCTATAACAAAAGGAAAAAAATTGCTGTCAAAGACCAAGAAGGAGTAGGTGCCCAATTGGAAGCAACGTCTCCTTAGACTGAACAAGCAAATAAGAGCATTAGTGAAATCCTCCAAAGCAAACAGAGTCCAAATTGGCCACATCTACTAGAGAATCATAAGGCCTTCTTCATATATGTCTGCAACCTCAAAGGAAGCACCCATATCTGTTCAGAACTGGTGGTCAAGGACACCACATATACAAATGCCATAGATATAGCAAACATGCTGGCTGACAAATTCAGTGAAAGCTTCACCCATCTTTCCCCCCATCAGAAAATCTGGACATCCCCAGTACCTGCCACCCCTTATATCTAGGGAACAGGTCATCACTGTTCTCTCAAAGGCAAAAAATACAGACTCCATGGGACCAGGTAACATACCAGGCTGCATCCAATGTGAACTCAGGCAGGAACCTGCAGCACAATTAGGCACCCTATTCAACCAAAGCCTGAGTATCAGCTTTATCCCAGCTGAGTGGGGGACAGCCACTGTCATCGCTTTACACAAAGGTGGAGCATCCATAGCTCCAGGAAATTATAGACCCATTGGCCTAACTAGCCTGATCTGCAAGGCCATGGAACGGATTATCATGGACCTCATTAACAAGGACACTGGCAACCTCCAAACACTCAATCCCACACAGTTTGGCTTAGTCAATGGGAGGTCGTGTCTGCTAAATTTGGTCAACTTCTTTGAGACAGTCACCAAAGCCATGGATGAGGGGAAGACTGTGCACACAGCCTACCATGACCTGGCCAAAGCCTTTGAAACTATTCCCCACTCAGGCATAATACATAAACTCTCTCAACTAGGCATCAATCCGTAAGTTACCAGATGGGTAGCAAACTGACTCACTGACAGAATCTACCTAGTCAAAACAAGGGAAGCCATCTCAAGCAGTAGACCTATATCAAGTGGCATACCCCAGGGTTCGGTCTTGGGGCCTATGTTATTTGGGATATATTTTTCTGAGGTGCAGGCCAAAACCAGTGGGCTATGGCTGACCAGGTTTGGAGATGACTGCAAGCTGGGTACTGTCGTCAATTCCCCTAGTGATGCGGACATCATACAAGAGGGTCTCTCCCAAACAAATGACTGGTGCCAGAAACATGGCTCAAGCTGAATACCAAAAACTGCATCATCCACTTTGGGGAGAGTGACGTCCCCACAAATAATCACATTAATAACAATGTCCTAAGCACGCAATCAGCCATGAGGGATATGGGCACTCCAGGTTGATAGCAACCTGACTTTTGACCACCATGTTGCTTCCTTTGTACAGAAAGCTTTCTACATGGCCCACCTCATAAGTAAGGGTATCTCATCCAGGGACAAGGAGGTCATAACATCCCTGTATTCTTCCCTTAGAAGACCCATTATCGAGTACAATGTCCCTTTTGGCATGTACCTCGCAAAGCACATGCAACAGCTGGAGAGACCACAGAGGTTCCTCTCACCAGGAGAATTCAGGGGCTCAAATATCTACCATACACAGGCTAAAAGCCCTATCCCTCTACTCAGTTTCATACAGACTCCTCAGAGGTGACCTCTGTGTGGCATACAAGGTGATCACGGACCCCACCTTGATGGGACTGCTGCATATCCACAAGTCAAGCTACACTCGAGTAACTTGCACGCGCGACCTCAACCTGCTCTGTGATATCAACAGGACTTGTTGGCAGGACAGATTTGTGTCCCAGAGACTTCCCTCATCCATGGAATAGACTCCCTCTCCACGTCAAATAGAGTACCGTTTTACCCCTTTTTAAGTGCAACCTGGATAACTGGATGTGAATCAGAAAATATACCCCTGGGATTCCACCAGTGTCCCTGCTGGACTGGGGCATAGGGTGCTGACTTGTCTAAACATAGGGTAAACTCTTGGCTAAGCTTATAAGGGCCTCGGGGCCAACAGCCTAGTAACCTGCTATGATCCTATGATCATATGCAGTACATCTGAAAAGACTTGCCTTGTCTGTAACATCTTGTACATGATGGTTGGATAGACGGGTCTATATTAGATGAACGAAAGTTCATCTTAGCGAATGCTCACATGTGCGAATATTGCGGAACTCGAAACCGCAATTGCGAGATCGCGGTACAGTGAACATGGCAATATTTGCCCTTTCCTCACTGTAGTGCGATCTTGGAGTTGGAATATATATTTAGGGGGGGTGAGGGGCGCAGCTCCCCACAATTGCAGTTTCAAGTATCTAGATAGTCGCTCATGTGAGCATTCGCTAAGATGAACTTTCGTTCATCTAATATAGACCCGGATAGACTGGGGGATTCCACATGAACTGACAGTGCCAGAGAAATACAGAATCTGAAACTGTGGTCTTTTAAACAGAACTGAATAAACTAAAATACGTCAGTACAAGCCCGAATCACTGAGGAACAGTTTGTTTAAACTGTGCTCTATTATAGTGTGCGCCACAGAGGTGTGTGTGTGTGTGTGTGTGTGTGTGTGTGTGTGTGTGTGTGTGTGTGTGTGTGTGTGTGTGTGCACACGCATTTAAATGCTTTCTGAAGAAAAGGTTGTTTTGTAATTTTTCTTTATTTTGAAAATATGCTAAATAATACTGGGGAAGATTATGCACAATATGGAAGTTAATATGAAAGTTTACAATAAAAATTATGTAATATAAAGTGAGCATTTCAAAACATATAAGCCATTCTACCCAATGAAAAGGTTGTTTTTGTAATCATTCCTTTTATCCGAAAACATGCTAACATTATTTGGGAAGCTTAATGGTGTGTGTATGTGTGTGTGTGTGTGTGTGTGTGTGTGTGTGTGTGTGTGTGTGTGTGTGTGTGTGTGTGTGTGTGTATATATATACAAGTATGCGCAGTATGACAGCCAATTTGCTAGGTTCACAAAGAAAATTTTTAATTTAATTTATTTAGTTGTGTTTGTTAACCAGAGTGCAATACTGATCAACATGGATCTTTTCCAGACTCCACCTGGAGCACCGTCTCAAACAACTTGCTCAGAGACGCACAGTTAGCAAATAAAGGTAGAGGGAAGCAACTCATAAACAGCTCATAACCTTAAACTTGTGCATTATCTGCCAGGAAAAACATGAAATACAAGAACGGAGTATTTTGAAACATATGAACTACCACTGACTTTTTAATGGTTATTTTGTTAAATACATCTTGATTATAAACTTACATTAGGAAAAAAAAAAAGAAAGTTATGTTCTTATCATAATGTTCCATCTGTGTTGTCTAGCTTCATTAACCTTTGGGTCTCTGTTCCGACCCTTGGAACCGACCGACCACTTCACTAGCTAAAGATCCCAAGCTCAAGCTCCTCCCTCCTAACCATAATTCCCAACTCCTCCCGATTACCTCAGATCAATTCTGCAATAAAAAACTATCCATAGTTAACAAATAGGTCAACATAGCCAGCACAGGATATAAATTATAATGTCAGGAGTTCAGTAAAGAACTGTGGTTCCAATGAACATATCCATCAGATCTCTCAAAGTCTTGGACTGGGGAATGGAGGGGGGTTAATGAAGAATGAAGACAGACAACACAGACGGAATGTTATGGTAAGAAAGAGTAGTGGTGTAAAATCTTACCTTAACCATAGATGTCCTTCTCTTCCACATTGCAGTATTTTAAACATGAGGGTTCCTCCGCCTGAGGTGACTCGAACGTCCGGCCCATGTACAAAAGCTTAGCCTGGCTGCTGTATGGTGCGTGGGATGTCACACGTAAGTACCATAAACCATGGGCCATAAATGTGACTTCTGCATGCACAGACCTCACAAATGAATGCCCCAGTCGGACAACAGTCTAAGGGTAGCTCATCAGGATGCCATCCAGAGAGGGAAAATAAGGAAAAGGAAGAAAAAGAAGAGGAGGCAGAGGTCCTAAATGGGGGGTAGGAGGGATACGAATACTGCAACATGGAAGAGAAGGACATCTATGCTTATGCTGAGATTTTACACAACTATTCTATGTCCTTCTATTCTCATGTTGCAGTATTCTAAACATGAGGGAGAGTACCAAAGCTCAGCATGTGTTATGGGAGGTGGAAGTAGAGGAACTCTCTATGAATCTATACAAGATGGCTTTAGCAAAGCCCGCCCTAGCCCTGGAGATATTGTCCAGCTTGCAATGTTTAGTGAATGTGTGGGCTGAAGACCATGTGGCTGCATCCAGGATAGTGGCAGTATCTAATCCTTTGAAAAAGGCCAATGAGAAGGCCACAGCCCTGGTGGAGTGGGCCCTCACATTGTAAGGAAGGTGTTTTCCATGAAAGGAGCAGCAAAAGGAAATAGTGTTTGAAATACAAGAAGATATTGTTTGCTTGGATACAGCTTTCCCCAGAGCCCTAGGGTGAAAGGATACAAAACTGGTTAGACTTTCTGATGTTCTTATTCTTTTCTAGGTAAGATCTAAGCTGTCTGTGAACATCAAGGGAATGGAGCACTCTCTCACTCTTATTTTGTGGGTGAGCATACTGATGAGCAATGGTGTGGATACTGAATTTCTGTAGCCTGTAAGCAGTTGTCACTAAAGGAAGTGTTTGTACTCTCAAGCAGCCACAAAGCAGAAATTCAGTTTCATATCATAACAGTTTTATTTATTTACTTTTTGTTAGTGTAGTTAGTCAGAGAGAGCAGGCAAGGAAGTCAGCAGAGGATTATGGCAAGCTGACAAGGAACCAGTTGGCTGAGATGTGGCATGCCAACCTGACTAAAGGAGAAATGACTGCAGCCATAATCACAGCTGCAGCACAGACCAGCAACCAGGAGGATAACCAGTCTCTTGATTGGGGACTTGCAGCTCTCAGAAAAAGGACAGTTCAACTTTTCCCTCAAAGGACTTAAAAATCCATCTGTTGTTAAAAAGATGAACTGCAGGCCAAACGTTTGGCACTAGAATCAGTGAGACGGCGGCATTTGGAGAATAAAGAAAATGAGAGACTGTGGAGTTGAGAGGCTGAAGAAAATGAGAGGCTGCGGTGTTTGGAGTCTGAAGCAGCATCAACATGAGAGAGAGATACTGTCTCTTCATCAGGGTCATGGAGGTAATGGGGAAGGGAATAACCAAACCCCAGAAGCAATAAAGGTCAGTAATATTCTTAGACAATTTACAGAGGGTGATTAATTGTTTTATTCATATATTTGAAAGGGCATGTAAACAGCATAATGTTGACCAAGAGTTCTGGGTACAGTGCCTTCTCCCCTCACTCTATAGTAAAGCTGTAACTGCTGTTTCTAAAAATTGTTTGATACCGATTGTTTAAATTATGATAAAGTTAATCACTTTTAACGTTCAACTTTTAACATGAACGAACTAAAGCGCTCAAATTTTTAAGCTTTGTATGTTTTGAAAGTGACAATTGCAGTTTTCTACTTTAAGTTCTGGGTGTGGTTTATGTTCTTCCAAGTCCGAAAAAGGTTTCCGTGTTTATAAAGTTAAGCACTGTTTATTACAATGTTTAAACTTAACACCTGAAGCTTACAGAAAAAAAGGGTTTCGTGAGCATAGACGCAAGGCAGATGAAAGTGTATGTGATTATATTGCTGAACTAAGCACTTACTTTCATAGGTGGGTGAAGGTGTAGGGTCACCACTTTTCAAGGGCTGACGGACCTTTTAGTGAGGGAACAAGGCCTTAGCACTTTGCCTGAAGACATGAGAATTTGGTTGGCAGACAAGTAATGCAACTCTGCAGATGAGTTGGGGAAAAAAGGAGATCTACACCTAGCAAGTAGGCCATCACTGCACAGGAAAGGGATACACAGTCCTGCACATGGACATACGGGAACTCATGGTGGGCAGCCTAAACACCGTCCCAACACAGTCAGTCAGTCAGTAACAGGGAAGTCACTAGTTCAGATACATGGCCAGGAGCAAGGGTTAAATGTTTGAAATGTAACCAGTGGGGCCATGTAGCATATAGATGACCACAGAGGCAAGGTGGAGAACTGGTGGGGGAGGCCGCAAGTGGGAATAACAGAATTCCAGTGGTAACCAGTCTGTAGACAAAAGGGGTACCAAACTACCAGCAGAGTTTATATCTAATCTTGGTGGATGGAAAAAAAGGCCACTGCCAAGACAGACACAGCCTCTGATATAACCACTGTAAAGCCTGCAATGGTTAAAGAATAGTAGTACTTGCTTGGGCAGTCCACTCCAGTCAGAACTTTAGGAGGGATCCCATTCCAAATGCCTTTGGCTAGGGTTCACCTTGATTGGGAGGGTGAAAAAGGAAGCAAGCAAGTAGGTGTGTTTGAGGATATCCCTGCAGATGCCTTGACAGAGAATGATTTTGATAATGCAGTACCTTGTGTGCATGCAGTGACATGCAGTCAGGTTTGGAGACAGGCATGTAGGTCTGGCAGCCTGAGGGAGAACCAGACAGACTGCACACCTGAAGCCAGGACTGGTGATGTAGCTACTTCAGGGAGGGAGTTATCCTCTAACAGTGAGACTGAAGGTGAGCCACAGCTGCTGGTGGGTTCTGAGGTTCCCTTGCAGACAGTGACTGCAAGGGCAGAGGTGAGTAGTAGTACCCACGTTGACAGTGAGGCACAGCTGTCAGAGGATACCAGACTTCCTGTGGAAGGGGAGCTGGGAAGAGTTACAAAGACATAGTTGAAACAGCCTCAGCTCTCAGACCCTACATTACAAGACTTGAGGGAGGTAGCTAGGGAGGAACCTGATTCTCAAGGAAAAGGGGATTCTATATACTGGAATAAAGGGTTACTCTACAGAGAGTTGCCCCCTGAGGGAGGTAGAAGGTGAGGTAATATAGCACTTGGTACTGCCCAGCGCTTACCATCTGGCACTTCTAGCCATAGCCCATGACATTCCTTTTACAGGTCATATGGGCATAAAGTGTACCAAAACACATATTATGCAGAACATTTATTGGCCTGGAATTGCCAGGGCTGTAACAGGTTACTGCAGGACATGTAAGCAGTGACAAAAAGTAGGCAAAGCAGGAGCCAAGGTCAAAACTCCTTTAATGCCCATTGAGGAGCCATTTCAGGGGGTAGGTATGGATACTGTGAGGTCTCCGACTACCCCAAGCTCCATAGGGAAGAAGTATATCCTAGTGGTATTAGATTATGCTGCGGCTCTGTCCTCCATCGAGGCAGAAAAGGTGGCAAATGCTTTGCTAGAGATTTTCAGCAGGGTAGGTTTTCCAACAGAAATACTGACTGACTGACAGAGTGTCAAATTCATGTCAGACCTGCTGGCTTGTCTGTGGAAGCGCTGTGGGGTGAAACACGGAAAGACAACTTCCTACCATCCCCAAACTAATGGTCATGTGGAGAGGTTAAACACTAAAGACTCTGCTACGGGTATTTGCAGACCAATTTAAGAGGAAGTGGGACAAATCTTTGCCCCATCTATTGTTTGCATACAGGGTGGTGCCCCAGGAATGCTTAGGTTTTTCACCCTTTGAGCTGCTGTATGGGCAAAAGGTGAGGAAGCCTTTAGATCTGATTTGTGATGAGTGGAAGGGGGAGTTTGAATCCCACAAGGAGTCTATTGTGGCATATGTCCTGAAACTCAGGACAAGGCTTGGGGAGCTCATTTCCTTGGACCAGGAGAACTTGGCAGGAGCACAACAGCAGAAAAAGGTCTGGTATGACAGGAATACTCGAGCAAGAGAGTATACTGTGAGACAGCAGGTGATGCTGCTCATTCTTGTCTGACACAATAAGCTGCAAGCAGCTTGGGAGAGACCCTTCAAAGTGGTAAGGAAGGTCAGTGATGTTAACTACATGGTAGAACTGCTAGACAGGGGCACAGATTGTACCATGTTAACATGGTGAAGCCTTGCCATGATACAGAGGCTACTGTGCTGAGTATTTGCAGTGGATGGCAGGAGAAGTCTGAGGGGGATCTGGTGACTGATCTCCTCAGTGAGGCTCGGGCTGACACTTCAGTGGAGGGGGTAGCAATGTCCCAGAGGCTATCCCCTACCCAGGTTTGAGAAATCCAAGCAGTGTTACAGGAGTTTGGGGAACATGTTTACTGGGAAACCAGTGTGCTTCCACCTGGTGCAGCATCACGTGGATACAGGGCCCCAAAGACCTATAAAGCAGACCCTTACAGGGTGCCTGAGTGATTCACAGACTCTGAGGGAGGAGATGCAAGAGATGATGGAACTGGGTATAATCCAGGAGTCCAGCAGTCCCTGGGCCTCCTTGGTGGTGCTGGTACCAAAGAAGGAGGGCAGCACCAGGAGCTGTGTGGACTATAGGAAACTAGTCACAGAGTCAGAAGCTTACCCCATGCCTAAGACAGATGAAGCCCTAAAGCAGCTGGGTGGGGTCAAGTATCTGACCACTACTGATCTTACCAAGGGCTACTGGCAGGTGTCCTCGCCTCCCAAACCTAGAGAGAGAGGTCATCCTTTATGACTCCTTTTGGCTAGTATGAGTTCACTCAGATGCCCTTTGGGATGAAAACATGCCCCAGCGACTTTCCAGAGGCTGGATGATCGAATCCTAGCAGAGCAGGAGATTATGCCCTTGCTTACCCAGCTAATATAACCATCTACAGCCATTCATGGCAATAGCACCTTTGGCATGTCAGGGAGGTGCTGGGCAGACTGCAGAGGGCAGAGTTGACCATTAAGCCCAGTAAGTGTCAGGTGGGTACAGCAGAGGTCACCTACCCGAGACACAGACTTGGGAGAGGTAAGATCAGGCCAGAACCTGCCAAAGTGGAAGTCATTCAGGCATGGCCTGCCCCTGTTACCAAAAAGCAGGTGAGGGCATTCTTAGGGATAGTGGGGTACTATAGAATGTTTGTCCCAAACTATAGTACCATAACTGCTTCCCTCACAGACCTGAAAAGGAAAACCAGGCCAGATAAGGTAGTGTGGACCCCAGCATGTGAGCAGGCATTCCAGAAACTAAAAAGAGCTTTGGAAGGACCCTCTGTGTAAACCAGTCCAGATTACAGCAAAGAATTTGTTGTGCAGATGGATGCTTCAAACCTTGGGGTGGGGGATGTACTTAGCCAGGTTTCCTCGGAGGGAGAAGAGCACCCAGTAATATATCTTAGCTGTGAATTCCAACCCAGGAAGGAATGTTATGCAGCTGTAAGAAAAGAAATGCCTATCCATCGTATGGGCACAGTAGAAACCTCAGCCTGATCTGTTTGGACGGAAGTTTACTGTAGTTATAGACCACAATCCCTTGACATGGCTACATAACAAAATGCCAAGTTATTAAGGTGGAGCTTAGGACTGCAGGCATATGACATGACAGTACAACACCATAGTGGGGTCAGCAATGCTAACACAGTTGTGTTCTCAAGACAGGGAATGAGGTAACATATTCCCAAATAGGCTTACTTATCTCAAGCCATGTTTCTCAAGGGTCACTTGCAAAACTAGCTAGAGTCTTCGAGTGAGTGGGAGGGAGATGATATGGCAAGTGTCGGCATAGCCAGCTGAACTTTTGTAACGAATATGTCCTTTGAACATCAAGCAGATTTATATAATATGTTTGTGTTACAAATGCAGTAGAACAGTATGTCATTTGTACATCAAACTTGACTTGTACAGATGCGTGTGCTGAAAATGTATTTGTGAGCTGTTTGTGTTGTGTTAAAATGTATCAATAGTGCACCTTGCTGAAATAAAAAGAAATGTACATATACTACTGCAACTGAATTAAATGTACCAGCTAGCTTACTTTAAGAAAAATAAGGGAAATGTAAATGAGCTGTTAAACCATTAAAACAGCACCACACAGTGCTGAATAGGTTCAGAGACACTAGATCTGGGAAAAAAACTTTGTTCATTAGCTCTGTAAAGAGAGGGAAAGCCCAAGGCACTGCCATAAACATTTAGATGTGTATTGTGGCAGTCTGTGGTAAATTCCTGTCTCAGCTTCAAAGAGGAATACTGTGAGAACCTAGATTTAAGTGACCAGATGAGGCCATTCGGCCAGCCCTCTTGGAAATGATATTTTAGATATTACAAAGAGAAATCTCAGGGTATTGAGTCTTCTGTTTGGGGGCCTAACTAGAAAGACTGCTCAAGTATTTTATCCTGCCTTGCCCAAGTAAGTTATTAGGATCAGGAAATTCTCTTAGATTCAGTCAGGAATATAGTGAAGCTTAGTGTGGAGAGTGTTTTTATCTGTATGATTCTGTCCAACAATGTTAATTTCAACATTCTCTGTGATTTGAACTCTGTGGTTTACTGTAAATATATATTCCAAACTACTTCTGTGTTCTTTTATTACTTATTATCAAATATATTTAAAACTTTTATTGTGGCTAGTCCTTGTAGAAAGTATCTAACCTTTGAGAGTACTTACATTTATTTGGTGACACTGTGTAGGTCACTCCAGAAGGCCTAGCTGTCATGGTCAACTACTATCACTGACATTAATATTAACTTCACTCAGCATAACTGAATACCCTTTTAAGAAGCTTTCAGTAACTACGTGGTGGCAGTGAATCTACCTTATAGTCTGGGCAAAGGTGGTGATCTATGCCAGCCTTTCCCAGGTGTGTATGGGTGTGAAAATTAAATCTTAAAAGTGTGTGTGTGTGTGTGTGTGTGTGTGTGTGTGTGTGTGTGTGTGTGTGTGTGTGTGTGTGTGTGATCTACTTGGGGCAGGAGCACAAAGCACTGGGTTGACAGACAGGGTGCTGGAGGACTTGACCTGGACACTCGGCTGAGGACCTAACCCTACAGCTGTACCAGTGGGGAGTCTTACTGGGGATCTGGAGGGAGACAGATATAGAGATATCCAGACCCCAAGCTGAATGTGTTCCCTGTGTGCTTTAAGGGAAAATGTACTTGATGCAGGGAGGTCTGCATCTGGAAATACTGAATGTAGCCATTTGTATTCCAAGTGTACATCTTTCTCCAGTGTCAGTGGTGAGGATTCAGGCTCCTTGATTACTGGTCCAGCATGGGGACCATCACATTTTCTCACATATTGGTGGTGCTCACACTGTCTATGAATATTTCTGTAAAAAAAACAGAGTAAGCACAGGCAAGCAGTTTAACTGGCCCCTACTGAAATCTCAGACTCAAAATGTCGAGTACCAACAAGATGAAAAAGACAAAAAAAAAAAAACAGAAGAACGAATGTCAAAAATTGCTCTTCTCCTTTAAACTTCTTTATGCAGGGGGCAAGCCCCCCACTCCCCTCAAACTTGCATATACCAACTCAGATTGCAATACCTTGAAGAAAAGGGAATATTCCAAGAAATGGCATTTTGGAGTTAGTATATATAAGTCCATTCGTCAGCACCCAGTCTCCGTATTTCGGGACTCACTCTAACAAGGCCCAACATTTCAGATGGCTACCAGCACAATTTTATTTGAATACGGCTGTGCAAAGACTATCAATTACAATGCAGTTTGTTCAAGGGAACAGGTGAGGGCACAAATTATGCTTAAATTAATAAAGGTTCAAAATGCAGTGTTTGAATGACACATCAAAATGCAACTACAAACTGGACCAGGGTAATATAGCAAATCTACAACCACAATGACCTTATTGATAGCAACCATTTCTTAATGTTCTTCTAAATAATGCCATTACCTATACTTTACCATTAAACTTGGACTGTGGTTATTAGTAATCTACAGGGCCAGCCCAACTCTCTGGTTACTGAATGAATGAACGAATGAACAAATAAAAAAATTAAACAGCAAGTTACTTATATAATTAATAGAAAAAATAAAAACATAAAAGCAAAGTTAACATTTTCTTTTTTTTTGGGGGGGGGGGTCAGGAGGATTTGCCCAATGGCCTTCCTTCCTGAACTGAAAGGACAAATCCCATTCATTTCCCACTGGAGGCAAGAGTCAAATGTTAGGAAGTAGATTATGCTGCCAGTCCCGTAGACTCTTTTGTCCCCATCCTCTCATCTGCTTGCATGCTTCACAGTTGATTCTTTCATGAGGTGCATTGTGCATAAGCAAACTAGTAGCTAAGCAACTCACTGCTATGTAGCAATGGCACATTAGACTCCATGTGTTGGACAATATACATGCACATCACTAGTGCAATGAGCCAAGCTGATTCCCTCCACCCAGGACGGGGGAAGTTGAAGTCAACTGTTCACCCCATCATATCTCTCCAGAACCAATATCACCACTTAAACAAGGCGCATACGGGTGCAGTCAGGGCTTTATCCCTCTGCACCATGGGGAGAAGCAGTAAAAGGAGCATTTTAAATCAAAAGTACATTTACTATTTGTCATACAATACCTAAGTTTTTCCATAGAAGATGCACTTTTAATGGGAGTAGTTGAGCTACTGCCAGAAGTTTTATGTTCATCTTCTTCACATGGCTCTGGAATACTTCCAATCCCTGTTGATGCACTGTCCATTGAGGTATTTCGTCTGTGGCCTAGCTCAGATAAACTTGATGATCTGGAATGGCCTGTACTGTACCCTAATGCAGAAAATACACAAGTTAGTTTCATGAAATTGCTGAAGTTCATTTTTCAACTTTGAAAGAGCAGTATATCACTGATCACTTAGAATTCCAAAAAATTGCCTTCACACTGGATTTCTGTTATCATCCAATAAACAAATCCCCTGGTTACATTCTCACTGCCCTTACATTTGCTCCTTGAGAAATACACTAAACATAAGCTTTACAAAAGAAGTAACTTATATGGATTAAGCATTGATTAAATACTTAACTATATTTTTATTTTCCACACAATAAAACAGCAAACAAGTGTGTTCTCTCTGGATGTGCTCAATGTCTTATATACACATCCATTCATTTACATGTGCATATTCCCTTATATACTCTTTCCTTGCTTCTACTTAATTCTCTCCTCCTGTTCTTCCTCCATTCCCTCCCTTCCATTAACAAATCTCATTTCTCTCCATTTCCCCTAGGTTGTATAACAATTCCCAAGTGCATACCAAATCAAAGTACACTGCATAACCAGTCATCAGAGAAGCAGGCACATTTGAAAATCATCACTGCTGTTTCACTTGTGAAACTGTTACATTCTGAACTAAGCATCATCAATACACATAAAGTGACCTTGGCATACTTTGGTAGGGACTGTGGAAAAACAGACCCATACAAGGGGATTGGGAGTTGTGCCCCCCCCCCCCAATAGATTCTTAAACAGATATTTTCAAACAACTCAGAATGTCTAAGCAAAGAGGCTGAGAAGGAGAAGGTCAAAGTCAAACCTTCATGAAAGGCTGTACAACAGGGATACATTGCAGGAGTTGAATCACATGTGGGGTACATCAAATGTAAACGATTTGGTTTTTCCAGAAAATAGGCAACCTAGGACATTTTGTTGCAAAAAATAGCTCCAAGAGCCTGGAAAATGGATATTATCTACATAATGTGGGCAGAGTTGTTTATTTACACTTCCACTCCAAAACTCTTGTCTCTAAAGTACTACTAAAGATCAAGGAAGACATTCCAAAACTGTTACATTTTCACCCAAGCAACACTGGTTCTCCCTCTGCTGAGTCCATTAAGATCAGAACCAATACAGTTGCCTCAGCAAATGGATCTCCTGACTCCAAAAAAGGGATCCTTACTGTAACTCAAACTTGCCTATTCTACGGCTGACAGCTTGGATGATCTAGCAACTCAGGTCTTTCCAGGCAGATTTTCAGAGGACATGCTAAAAATTATGAGAGATGTCAGAGTCAGACACAAGGAAGTCATACCTTGCAAAATGGAAGAGGTTCTCCCAGTGGTGCTTTGCTAGACACCAGGATACATATTCAGCTTAGGGTTGTCTGGTTCTCTAGTCTCTCCAAAACAAGACTACTTTTAATCCTTCTTTGATGGTACATTTTTCAGCTACATTAACGTGACCTCCACTTATTTATATTCACTTATCTCGGCTAAGTAATTTCTAAAGGGGTACTTCACCCCAGATCACCAAAAAATGCCATTACATACTCCACAATGGAACCTCAATTATGTACTGAAAAAAAAAAAAACTCATCCTGTCACCTCTGAACTAACTGATTCCAATCCCCTTAAGAATCTTTCCTGGAAGATGGTGTTTTTGGTAGGTGTTACCTTTGCTAGAGAAATTACCACCTCTAATGTGTAACGAACTCTTGTTAATTTTACACACAGACAATATCACTCTATGTACTACACTTTTATACCTACGGTGGTGAGAGATAAATCATTGAATTAGGTTGTTTTCTACCCAAAGCCTCAAAGCAAAAGGAAAAGAAAGTATGGTTGTGTACACTTACCATAAATGTAGATGTTTGAGTGTATTCACTGTTGCAGTCATTACATTTGGGTAATCTGCTGGCAGGTTGCCCTCAGTCGGCCTGATTAACAAAGTCTTGGTTCCTGCATCGGTTGCTGTCCCTTCTTCCATGACGTCAGGTCATCAGGGGTATAAAACACGCAGCTGATGCCATTACATCAGATTTTCTTGCCCCAGATGTCAGGTGCCCCCGTAATGGGGAGCAAATAAACACAAAAACACCAAAGTATACATCCAACCAAAAGCAAATACACCAAAAAGGCTTTTAAGCATAGTAAAAGAAAGTAGAGGTATAGCCAGAAAAAAACTAGGGGGCTAGAGGGAGGGTAACCAGGACTGCAACAGTAAATATACTCGAACACCTACATTTATGGTAAGTGCACACAACCACTGTACTATGTTCTTCGTGTTTCACTTTTGCAGTCATTACCTTTGGGTAGATTCCCAAAGCTATGGTTGGGAGGAGGAGTTTATACAGCATTAGGGCCAGCTATAAGACCCTGCAAGACAGCAGTGGCAAAGCCAGCTCTGGATTTAGAGAAAAATTGGTAAATGATAATGCTTGGTGAAAGTATGTACAGCACTCCAGGTAGCAGCTTCTAGGATATCCCTGGTAGGAACACCTCTGAGAAAGGCTGCAGAAGTAGATGCAGCCCTGGTGGAGTGAGATGTGATCCCCTGGGGAATAGGTTTTCCATGGTGCTTATAGCAGAAATGAATGCAATGGCTTATCCATTTAGAAATGGTTTGTTTTGAAATAGCCTTCCCCTCTGCCCCTGCAGCAAATGCTACCAGCAATTGTTCAAATTTTCTTCGAGATTTAGTCCTGTCCAAGTAAAAGCCGAGTTGTCTGTGCACATCCAAAGAATGCAGAATCCGTTCCCCTTTGTTCTGTGGACTGGGAAAGAAGGCTGGCAAATGAATGGACTGATTAAGAGCAAAACAGGAAACCACCTTGGCATAAAGGATGGATAGGTCCTGAGAGATGCCCTGTCCATATGAAAGATGATGAAAGGCTCCACTGCCATAAGGACCTGTAATTCAGATATCCTTCTAGCTGAAGAGATTGCTAAAAGGAAGGCTGTTTCCCAAGAAAGAAATTTTAAGTCTGCAGTAGCGGCTGGCTCGAAAGGAAGTAGAGTGAGTTTCTCCAAAACAAAGTTAAGGTCCCAGGGAGGGGTAGGAGCTCTCCTGGGTGGTCTCACGTTTTTTGCCCCTCTGAGATACTGCTTGAGCAGAGGATAAAAGAAGAGGGGTGGTTCTGTGTTATAGTGAGCTGAAATAGCTGAGGCGTGGATTTTAATGGAAGAAAAAGACAGGCCATCGTGAAGCATCTCAGTTAAGTATTTCAAAATCTGAGGTAAATTGGGTGCTGCTGTGCTCATCCCTAAAGATTGATTCCAGGCACAGAATCTTTTCCATTTGTCAGCATAAGATTTTCTAGTACTAGGTCTCCTTGCTTCCAAGATGACATCCATCACAGGTTTGCTGAGGGATGATAAGGATGCATTTAAATGATTAGCCAGGCTGCAAGGTTCAATGTTGGAAGCTGAGGGTGCAAAATTTGGTTATCCTGCTGAGACAGCAGGAAAGGGGTCTGAGGCAGGTGCCATGGAGATATTTGTGACACACTGCACAGGAGGGGGTACCAGTGTTGGCGTGGCCAGTCTTGAGCAATTAAAATCATCCTTAGTTTGTCCTGTTTGACTTTTAGTAGAACATTGGAGAGCAGAGGCAGAGGGGGAAAGGCGTAGACTGATAGGTTTTTCCAGCTGAAGGACAGAGCATCCACTTTCCAGGCTTGTTTCTGGGGAGCCCTTGTGAAAAAATTGTCCAACTGGTAGTTCTGGGGGGTGGCAAATAGATATGTCTGGGCTCCCCCATTCGCTTGCCAATATGTTGAAAATCCGTGGTTCCAGTTTCCACTCGTGTGGGTCTATGAGGTTTCTGCTTAGTCCGTCTGCCAGTGTATTCAATTTTCCTGGTAGGAATTGAGCTTGTAGGTTCACTTGGTAGCTCAAGGCTGTGTTTCACAATGCCAAGACTAGTCTGCAGAGGGGGTAGGAATGTGTACCCCCCTGCTTGTTTATGTACTACATAACCGTGGTGTTGTCCGTCTTTACCATTAGTTGTCCTGGAAGAATGTTGTCCTTGATTGCCGTCACAGCATTCTGTACAGCTAACATTTCTTTTTGATTGATATACAGGTGCATTTGATTTGGGTTGCATTTGCCCTGAATGCACTTCCCTGCCAGATGAGCCCCCCCATGCATAGTCTGATGCATCTGTAGTTAGGGTTTAGGCGACAGGGGGTAGTGTGAATGGTAGTCCCTTGTTGTGGTGGCAGGCCTCTGCCCACCATAGGAACTCCAGGCGTAGGCAAGGTATGATAGGAATCATTGTTTCTAGGCTGTGACAATGTTGACTCCATAGACTTTTTAGATACCACTATAGTTTCCTCATATGCAGTCTTGCATATGGAATTAGAAGAATGCAGGAGGCCATGAACCCCAAGGCTTGCAGTATTTGTCTTGCAGATAGCAGAGTTTTTGTGGCCACTTGTGTAAAGTAAGTTACCAAATGAATTTGCTTCTCTGGCGTGAGGAAAGCCATCTGGGCAGTTGTGTTCAAGCTTGTACCCAGGAATGTAATATGTTGACAGGGTACCAGTTGTGATTTTTTTTCATTTATGGTGTACCCCAGACAAGTTAGAACCCTTTTTACAAACGCCAGATGATTTAAAAGTATGCCCTGGTTTTCTGCCTGAATTAGACAATCGTCCAGGTATGGATATATTTAAATATTTCTTTGCCTGCAAAATGCAATCACTGGAGCTAGGCACTTTGTGAATACCCTGGGCGCAGTAGACAAGCCAAAAGGCAGTGCAGAGAAAGTACAGTTTTGTACCCACCATTAATGTAGATGTTCGAGTGTATACACTGCTGCAGTCATTACACTTGGGTTATCCTTCCGTCAGGCGGTCCCTCAGTCGGCCTGAGTTCGAAAGTCTTGGTCTGGCGTCGGTTGCTGTCACTTCTTCCCTGACGTCAATGCGACAGGGGTATATAAGATGCAGCCGACGCCATTTTCTTCAGTTTTTCTTGCCCCAGATGTCAGGTGCCCCCAATAAGGTAGCAATGCAAATTGCTAATAAAACATACGTATGAAAAGCAAACAAAAAAATTCAGTTACCAGCAAACACTCCCCATAGGTAGTAAAGGGTAGAAGACATAGGTACGTACCAGCCAGTAAGAGGGAAAGGAGGGAGGGTAACCCGGACTGCAGCAGTGTATACACTCGAACATCTACATTTATGGTAGGTACAAAACTGTACTATGTTCATCGTGTTACACTGCTGCAGTCATTACACTTGGGTAGAATCTCAAAGCTGAGGTAGGGTGGCTGATTCTATAAGGCATTAGGGGTGGCTATAAGGCCCTGCAGTACAGCAGTGGCAAAGCCAGCTCTGGATTTAGAGTAAAGAGGCAGGTGGTAATGCTTGGTAAAGGTATGCACAGAACTCCAAGTTGCTGCTTCCAAAATGTCCTTGGTAGGTACTCCTCTGAGGTAGGCAGTTGAAGTAGCTGTTGCCCTGGTGGAATGAGACCTAATGCTGTTAGGTACAGTTTTACCACGGTGTGTATAGTAGAAACGTATGCATTGTACTATCCATTTTGAAATGGTCTGTTTTGAAATGGCTTTTCCCTGTGCTCCTGCAGCATATGCTACAAACAATTGCTCAGTTTTCCTGAAAGCTTTGGTTTTGTCCAAGTAGAAGCGTAACTGCCTGTGTATGTCCAAAGAATTCAGAAGTCTCTCCCCTTTATTTTGTGGGTTTGGATAAAAGGTTGGCAAGTGAATAGTTTGGTTTAGAGCCACACTTGATACCATCTTTGGCATAAAAGTAGGGTTTGTTCTTAAAGACACCCTGTCTTGGTGGAAAATGATGAAAGGTTCCACTGCCATTAGTGCCTGCAATTCGGAAACTCTTTGTGCTGAGGTTATTGCCAGGAGCAGAGCAGTTTTCCAAGAGACATATTTTAAATCTGCTGAGTTAGCTGGTTCAAAAGGAGGTAAAGTTAATTTTTCCTACATGAAGTTGAGGTCCCAAGTTGAAGTTGGTGCTCTACGGGGCGGTCTTATGTTTTTAGCCCCTCTGAGGTACTGTTTTAGCAAAGGATTAGAAAAAATAGGTGGGTCTGTGTTGTAATGAGCAGAGATGGCAGAGGTGTGGATCTTGATGGATGAAAAGGAGAGGCCTTTGTCCAGCATCTCAGTTAAATATTGTAGTATCTGAGGAATATTTGGGACAAGAGGGTCAAGGCTGTGAGCCAGGTTCTAGGCACAGAATCTCTTCCATTTATCCGAATAGGCTTTCCTGGTGCTAAGCCTTCTGGCCTCCAGAATGACATCCATAACAGCTTTGGAGAGAGGCATTGTTTGCTTGACTAAGGAATCTGCCAGGCAGCCAGGTTTAAAGTCTTTAGCTGGCTGTGAAGTATCTGATTGCTGTGCTGAGTCAGAAGATGTGGGATTTGAGGTAAAATCCAGGGTGGACCTTGTGCTAAGTTCTTTAAGACTGGGTACCAGTGCTGGCATGGCCAGTCTGGGGCAATCAGGATCATCTTTGGCTTTTCTTGCCTGGCTTTTATGACTACCTTTGGAAGAAGAGGTAGTGGTGGGAAAGCATATACTTGTAGGTTTTTCCAGATGAATGAGAGGGCATCCACTTTCCATGCTTGTGGGTGGTAAGTCTTTGTGCAGAATTTCTGTAGCTGGTAGCTCGTTGGGGATGCAAACAGATCTATGTCTGGGCTCCACCATTTTTGTGTTATCATTCAAAATATTTGTGGATGTAATTTCCACTCGTGTGGATCCATGATGGTTCTGCTTAAGTCGTCTGCCAGTGTGTTTTTCTCTCCTGGAAGGAATTGTGCTTGCAGATGAACTTGATAGGTTAGAGCTGTGTTCCACAAGGTCATGGCTTGTCTGCAGAGGGCATAAGAATGAGTGCCCCCTTGCTTATGTACCACATAACTGTGGTATTGTCTGTCTTTAGTAGTAGTTGTCCTGGATGCAGAAGGTCCTTGAAAGCTATAAGGGCATTCTGTACAGCTAGCATCTCTTTTTGATTGATGTGAAGATGCCTTTGTTCTGCGGGCCACTTGCCCTGAATACCTTTTCCTGCCATGTGTGCTCCCCAGGCGTAATCAGATGCATCTGTTGTCAATGTTTGCCTGGCTGTGGGTTGAGTGAAAGGCTGTCCCTTGCTGAGGTGACATGCTTGAGCCCACCATCGAAACTCCTGTTGAAGGCAAGGAATTAGTAGTATTACTGTTTCCAAACTTTGACAGTGTTGAGACCACACACTCTTTAGGTACCATTTTAGTTTCCTCATATGCAGTCTGGCAAATGGAATTAGTAGTATGCAAGATGCCATGTAACCCAAGGCCTGCAGAATTTTTCTTGCAGGGAGCAGGTCTTTGTAGTCATCAATTGAAAATATTGAGTCAGTTGTCCTTGCTTCCCTGGTGTGAGATAAGCCATCTGGGCAGTTGTATTCAAGCTGGCACCCAGGAATATTATCTCTTGTGAGGGCACTAGTTTTGATTTATTTTCGTTTACTGTGTACCCTTGGCAACTTAATAACTTTTTTTACAAATGCCAGATGCTTTAGAAGAATGTCCTTGCTCTCTGCCTGAATCAGGCAGTCGTCCAGGTACGGATAGATTTGAATTCCTTTCTGTCTGCAAAATGCAATTACTGGTGCCAGGCACTTTGTGAAGACCCTGGGCGCAGTAGATAAGCCAAAGGGCAGTGCAGAGAATTGGTAGTGCGTTGAACCAGCTATGAATCTGAGGTATCGTCTGCAGTTTTGTCTGATAGGGACATGCAGGTATGCCTCCTAGAGGTCCAAAGTTATGAGCCAAAGTTTCTTGCCCAGCATGGGAAGAAGCTGCTGTAGTGTCAACATTTTGAATTTTGGAACATCCAGGTAAGTGTTTAGAGAATAAAAATCCAAAATGGGCCTCCAGGCTTTGTCCTTTCTGGGAACCAGAAAGAGTCTTGAGTAAAATCCTTGTCCTTGCTCCTGTGTCGGTACCTTTTGAATAGCTCTCATGTCCATGAGTGCTGTCATTTGTCTTTGAGTCTCTGCCCATTGATTTGGTGGCATATTTGGCATTCCTTTTAGCCTTGGCAGAGTGTGAAAGTGGAACCTGTAACCTTGAGATACAATGTTGAGAACCCATTTGTCTTTGGTGATCTCTACAACAAAAGGAGGAAGCTACTACAAGATAGAGCAAAATCCTTGAAAGGTAAGACACCTTTGATCATTATAAGTAAAAAACTAAGAGCTCTCATAAAATCATCCAAGGCAAATTTTGAGAGAAAAATCGCCAAGGACTCTAAAGACAATCATAAGGCCTTCTTTAGCTATGTTAGAAACCTAGGAGGAAACTCCCAGATATGCTCAGAATTAGTTCAAAATGATGTGAAAATTACTGAACCTACACACATTGCTAACATACTGGCTGACAGGTTCAGTGCAAACTTCTACCCCCCTCCCCAAAGGAGAGATATCTATTCCAGAGGATTGTAGCCCCCAAACATCTCCAACGCCCAGGTGAGAACTGCCCTCACTAAGGCAAAACACAGCATCCATGGGACCGGATGGTGTCCCCGGCTGTGTGCTTCATGAACTCAATGAGGAATTAAACCCACAGTTAGGACAGCTGTTTAATCTTAGCCTCACCTCAGGATACGCATCCAAGGAGTGGCGACAGCGACTGTGGTCCCACTTCATAAGGGCGGTGCCTCCACAGACCCTGGAAATTACCGCCCCATTAGCTTGACAAGCCTTATCTGCAAAGCCATGGAGAGGATCATAATGGAACTCATAAATAAAGACATAGGAACTTGCAGACTTTGGATCCAACCCAGTTTGGCTTTGTCAAAGGCAGATCCTGCCTCTTAAACTTGGTTGACTTTTCGAGACAGTCACCAAGGCCATTGATGAGGGAAAGGCAGTCCATACAGCCTACCTCGACCTGGCAAAGGCCTTGACACAATACCCCACTCAGGTATCATCGAAAAACTCATCAGCTTGAATGTAAACCCATACATCACAAGATGGGTTGCAAACTGGCTAGCGACAGAACCCACAGGGTCAGAGTTGCTGGAGCCATGTCAGACTCAAAGCCTGTCACAAGTGGTGTCCCACAGGGCTCAGTCCTGGGTCCACTCTTGTTCGGCATCTACTTTTCTGAAGTACAAGCAAACACAGGAGGGTTATGGCTGACAAAGTTTGCAGATGACTGCAAACTGGGCCATAGTCGAAAACACATCTGACACAGATATCCTCCAGAAGGGCCTCACAGAAACGGATAACTGGTGCCAGAGCCATGGCCTGAAGTTAAACGCCAAAAATGCATAGTCATACCCTTCGGGAAAAACAAGGTTACCCCTAGCTACCATATAGGTGACAATCCACTGAGCACAGAAAAGTCATCAGGGATCTGGGGACCCAAGTTGACAGTAGTCTTCGTTTGACACTCATGTTGCTAAAGTAGTTAGGAAAACCTTCTATATCGCCCACCTGATCATGAAGGGATTCACATCTAGATCAAGGGAGGTCATCGTCCCCTGTACTCATCACTCATTAGACCTATGATTGAGTACAATGCCCGTTCGAATGTATCTGACCAGACACCTGATGCAGCTTGAAAGGCCCCAAAAGTTCCTCACCAAAAGGATAAAGGGTCTCAAAAATATGTCTTATGCTGCCCGACTGAAAGAACTCCAGCTTTATTCAGTCTCATACCGCTTGCTCAGAGGTGACCTGTGCCTGACATATAAGGCCATGTCAAACCCAGATTTGATGAATATGCTTCACCTCAAAAATCTAGATCCCTCAGAACCACAAGGGCGGAGACTTAAACCTTGACACGGTTATAAATAGAACGTGCTGGAGGGACAGATTCATCACCCAGAGACTCCCTATGCTGTGGAACAAAATCCCGGTACATGTGAGGCAGAGCACCTCGCTGGCCTTGTTCAAGAGGAATCTTGACCAATGGATGGGAGATCGCAGATATACCCCAGGGATTACTTCAGTGTCACTGCTTGACAGAGGCACAGAAAAATGATAGGCATAGTTTTTATTCAAACTAAAGGGGTGGCGAAAGCCACATAACTATGGGCTAGGCTTATAAATGCCCTTGGGCAGATAGCCTAGTATGAACCTATGAACCTATGAACCTATATGCCAATTGTGACAGAAAAGTGCCAGTTTTCCTCCCAAGGGGGCTGCCAAGAGCGAACTGTTTGGCATTTGTAGTGGGAAGTCACCGGGGCTGTTTTTTGTAAGGTTGAGGCCCGTCTTCCCCTTCTTTCTGGGTTGAAGCACCCCATTGTCGAGACCTGTAAGGACCTTGTGGTTGCCTCTACCTCTTGGATGACTGTATCTGCCCCTTTGAGGTCTGTCTGTAACTGGAAAGGACCAATTCTTTGTTGGCCAATTTCTGCTAAATTGAGGAGGCTGAACCTGTAGGAAATCCTTCACCGTTTGCATAGATTTTGCCTTATCCTCCATTTTCTTTAATACCTCTTCTGCCTTAACTCCAAATAAAACATCCTGCTGCAAAGGTGCATCCAATAATTTTGTTTCAACATGATCTGGTAACGTCTGTTCTTTTAACCAAGCATGTCTTCTAATGACAGATCCTGTAACTGCTGCTCTACAGGAGGCCTCTAATGAATTAAAACCACATTGCAAAGTATGTTTTCCCACTTGTTCAGCTGCATGCAATAAATCCTGCATTTCTTTATAATTGGGAGGATCTGAGTTTGGAAGCATTTTTTGTTTCAACTAAGAAATCAAATACTGCTGATATTTTAGCATGTGAAACTGGCAATTTAAGGCCCTCATTGCTAAAGTTGCAGATGTATATACTTTCTTCCCCCATCTGTCTAATGCTCTGGAATCTCTGTCAGAGGGGACTGGATTCTTTGCTGAGGAGGCCTTTATCCCTTTGGGGCTCTGAGAAATAGTTTCAGGGTCAGCAGCAGGGCTTTTATAAAGAAATTTGTGAGAGTCAGGGCCTCTGTAGTATCTGTCTGGCTTAACTGGAGCAGGAGGTAAAGAATCAGGATTTAAAATGGATTCAGTATACACATCATCCACAATATCTAACACTGGTGGAATAGCAAGGGGTCTGTGTTGAGGTAATAAAGGAAATCTCTGAGCCTTTTCTTGGACTCTGAATAATCCTGGCCCTCCCAATGGAAATGCTCCTTCATGGTATGCAAGGTTTCCCCAAAGGAGTAGTCCTCAGACGGAGAGGCTGAAGGAATTGATTCCTCAGCATCAGAATTCTCATGGAGGGTAAAGAGTATCCTAGGTCTGAGGATGAATCTGAAGAGATGGATACCTGGTCGGATGAGTCATAGTCTGCATCCTGCCTAGGCCTTTTATCAGGAGGGGGATGGGAGCCCCTGATCAGAGTGATTAAGTCTTCGGCCATTTTGAGCATTTGTTTCTTAGGCATGGAGGCCTGTCCTGGTGAATGCTGAATTTGTTTCTTTGTTTTCAAAGGAGTTTTAGACTTAGCAGAAGATTTAATGGTTAACTGAGTAGGTCTGTAAACACCCTCTGAAGGTACGGGTTGTTCAGCTACTCCGGATCCCTCTGAAGCAGGGGTGTCCAACCTTTTCAGTTGCAAGGGCCGCATTGAGTCAACAGAATTGGTATGGGGGCCGCATGTAAAATATATCATGTAGACGGCAAGTGAGGACCAAAAAAAAAAAGCTCTCTCATGCTGAAGAGCAAAAAAAAAAAGGTCTTTAATACAGAAAGTGTCTCCATATTTTGTGTTTTTTTGACAATGGGGGCAAAGATAAGCAAAGAAAATATCCATCTGATGCCTAGGGGCATAACTAGGATGATCCTGGGGAAACAGCTGGAGACATCATTAAGGTTTTAGGACTAGTTTTAAATGTATTCATTGAGGCATGAATGTCAGGTGGTAATGAATTCCGTAAGACAAAGCTCATTGAATCAAAAGCTTTATTATGGTCTTTCACTCTTTAACTGAGTAAATATTTTTGAATGAATTATGGCAGAAGAAGGTCACAGGACAGAATACTGGGCTGGGCTTGAACTGCTTGCTTGACAGCAGCTGCAGTGATGCAGAAAATGGAGCTTATTGCTTGGAAAGGAGGTTGACTATTGTGGTGTCATAAAAATCAGAGTCTGGCCAATACTTTTAAGAGATTTTTTTTACCTGTCACCTTCCTAGAAAATGATGTTCTTTAGAAGTGCAGAGTGTTTGTGTACTCATCTTAACAGGACAAATCATTATTCTCTTGCAACCAGTATGTTTCTCAGTGTTTTCAGTCTTATTTCTATAATCCTAATAAGAAATAAATAGCTAAAACTAAGGCAATGAGGTGGCATTTACAAGCTAACATGATCTGATAATCATATAGTGAAATATTCATCATGGGGTGTGCAGAGCTGAATTTACTAATGATTATTTGCAAAAGGTTATGAAAATTATGACATTTTTGTATTCACATAAATTATGCAAAGTGGGCTGTGATAATGTAATGCTGGGCTGGTATATGCAATAAATGGATGTTAATAAAAGTGACACTAAAATGTAGTATTAAATGTGAAGACATTGAGATATAAATGTCTGTCTAGCAAAGCAGCTATGCATATTAGCAGCATTATCATCTTAATTAATATCATAAAGTTTTGCAACCTTCAGTCAGACAAATTGTGTTCACTTGTATATATCGAGGTACACAATTTTGCCACTCGTACTTCCATCTAGCATGCAAATAATGTTTACATAACATTGCAAAGTAACAATATCAATCCTTTTCATATTCACTGTTATTTTAAATGCATATCCTCACTTAATGTTATACTGTTGTGTTTTTCACTAACATTTTATCTTTTTCTCAGTTAAAACTTTCAACTGTGCACCAATAATTTTACTTACTCTGCAAACACCCCCAGCTTTTGATAAGGTTAGGTCAGCTTATCTTACTAAGTAGGCACTGTTTTCATTATTTCTTATATACAAATTATTCTGTATCTTATTATGGAATCATACAGCTCATTAAATTCCTAGGTTTTTTTAGCTCTGTTCTTCAGCTGTGCAACACAAGCATCTATACTAGTTCTATAAATCGCAGTGCTTTGCTGATAGAAGTGTCTACCTACCATCAATGATGTCCTCACTGTGAACCTGAAAGAAAGCTATAGGCAGGGCGGATTTAGCTTATGGTCGCTGGGTTAGTTCTTTATATTCACCTGCTATAAAAATGGTCATTAAGAAGGCTATGTGTGTCTAGATTAGATCCATGATTATCAGCTCTAACATTTTTATTTGCAGACAATAAATTATTTCTTTCTGCAGTTATTTATTTGGTAAACAGGTAGGTGGTGGATAAAATTACGCTTTTTATACACAACCCAGTCTCCAATGAAGTAGTAGTAAAAAGATAAAAAAAAACAATATATACAAAGAGAAACTAATTTACATAAATAGATACCAGAAGCTTGCAGACCATTAAGTCAAAGTATTGGGCCCTGGAGTGTAATGGGGTTAGCCAGTAAAGCACATGTGTTTGTAACATCATATTTACACATAGACTAACACTAACACTTCAATAATATTTACAGCAGAGCATATGTAAGATCATTAGCTTCCTGTTTCTAATTATTAATCACAGTTTTATTCAGTTGTACAAGATTAAGTTTTGTTCTGCATTGTTATTCAGTATTCTGAATGCAGATACAACTGATATTATTAAGTAAGTATTGTTTCAATTTAACTTTGAAGCCTTTCAGTGTTGTTGTTTCCTTACCCCACTTAGAGGATGATTCCATGTGCTGTGCTCTGGTGAAAGAATTCTCTTTCACCTGTGGTTAATTAAAAGAGTGGCCTGACCAAAGTAAAGTCATATTGTGACTACCCCTTGTTGAATTTTATTTGTTCCCTAATATTGTTCTTTTTGGGGTTGCATTTTGGTGCTAAATAACCATGTAGCGGCCCATTTCTATACTGTCTGCTGCAGAAAAAGTTTTAAATTTAGTGTCACAATGTGGCTGTGTGCATCAGACAGGAGTGTAAGTTTCCACATTTTATTTTCAGCTTTTTTTTAGTTTGTGTGTGTTAAGCTGGAATTAACTGTTACCAGAGGTAGATCATATTCAGCTTTGTGGATAAGAGTGTTTCTATGGCCCAACATAGACTTAAAAAATAGATGACAGTTTGTAAGATAGTTTTAGGTGTGCAAGGATTTTAATGACTACAGTAAAGATTACTACAACATACTTAGCTTACCTGGTGTCTGTGTAAAAATGACAAATCCCTCTCTCTCTCTCAGCTTTTCTTCGGCGCAATGGTCTCGTCTTCCTTCAGCTCTTCTTTGCCGCGAATACATCTACCGGTGCGAAAACGAACAGAAGGGTGTTTTTCGCGCATGCGCACAACAGCTACAGGACGCAAGTCAGCTCTTCCTTGCCGCAAATACATCTATTGGCACGAAAAGTAATGGGAGGGTGCTTTGGCGCATGCGCACACCAGGGAAAGGTCGCAAGCATTTAAAAAAAACGGGAAAAAAGTAAAACTTTAATTTAAGGGTTGCGGGCCGCATGGAAGAGGTCTGAGGGCCGCATGCGGCCCGCGGGTTGGACACTACTGCAGTCTGAAGGGTTAGTCTCGGTAGGCTGTATATCTGGTGCGTCCGAAGGCCCAGCCATCTCCATGTGGGAGTCCGAGGCGGCCTGAGGTTCTAAAGAAGCGGTCGTCAGGGGCTGCAAAGGCGCCTCGCTGAAAACCGGAGAACTGGCGACTGTCCTAGAAGAGGCTTCGTCGTCAGTTTTGGGCCTCGGATGCCTGTCCTTGTCTTTGCGCTTTTTGTGTATTCTGGTCATTGGTAGTTCCGATGGCATGGTATAATTGAATTTTCTACCAAAATAATGTCAGGCAATATCAAACCGACGTTTAATAGTGCGCTTGTTAAACCTAGCACAAAACCAACAACCTGTGACGTCGTGGTCTGGGCCTAGGCATAGGATACAATAAGAATGGAAATCCTTATGAGGTATTTGCTTCCCACAAGAAAAACAGTTATTAACTTTTACTGACATTGGTCTGAGGCAAGAAAAAGTTTCCACAATGGGGTACTTAGCTTTGTAGAAGACTTCAGTTCTGGATTCTGGATTCGGAATGAAAATCTCAGGAGTCGGCCGACCGGCACTTGCGAACTGCTTTTGCTTCAGGCACTGCGTGGCAAGAAAGACTGAAGAAAATGGCGTCGGCTGCATCTTATATACCCCTGTCACACTGACGTCAGGGAAGAAGCGACAGCAACCGATGCCAGACAAGACTTTGGAACTCAGACCGACTGAGGGACCGCCTGACGGCAGGATAACCCAAGTGTAATGACTGCAGCAGTGTAACACGATGAACATCTGATAATGCAAGTAGCCTGCTTTGAGGTGAAGGTATCTTCTGCAAGATTCCCTGATTGGGATGTGCAGGTATGCCTCTTTTAAATCTAGAGTTGCCAACCAGGTGTCTTTGCCTAGCATAGGAAGTAACTGGTGAAGAGTCAGCATACTGAATTTTGAAATCTCCAGAAAGGTGTTTAGAGTAGACAGGTCCAGGATTGGACGCCATGATTTGTCTTTTCTGGGTACCAGAAAAAGCCTGGAATAGAAACCTTGCCCCTTTTCCTCTACTGGTACCAGTTGAATAGCCCCCATGCTTAAGAAGAAAAGTACTTGTTTCTGAGCCTCTGCCCACTGATTTGGGGGGCAGGTCTGGCTACCCGTTTGGTGCTGGCAACGAGTGGAAGTGAAATCTGTATCCCTGGGACACTATATTTAAAACCCATTTGTCCTGGGTTATGAGTTACCAGTTCTCTGCATGAAGAGCAATCCCCCCCCAAAGGGGCAGTTAAAAGATAAGTGCTTGGGAATGTTAAAAGGAAGTCATTGAGTCTGATTACCATAGGTGGGTGCCTTGCTATTTCCAGATTTGGAAGTGGAGACCCCCCCACTGCTTAGTTCTGAGAGTCCTCTGGGACTGAAACCTGGGGTTTTTGCTGTGTCTGGGTTTGGCTTGAGAGGATCTGGAAGGGGCTGGAAAGGACCAATTCTTAGTAGGCCAGTGCCTACTAAATCTCAGAGGTTACACTTGTAAAACATCTTTAACAGTTTGCATAGATTTAGCTTTATCTTCCATCTTGTTAAGAACTTCCTTCAGCCTTATTGCCAAACAGGCGGTCCTGATTTAAAGGAGCATCCAACAATTTAGCTTTAACATGATCAGGCAAAGATTGCTCCTTAAGCCAAGCATGACTTCTAAGCACAGACCCAGTAACAGCAGCCCTGCAAGAGGCCTCTAAAGAATCAAAACCACATTGCAAAGTATGTTTTCCAACTTGTTCAGCAGAATGCATTAAATCCTGTAAATCTTTATTTTCTACACAGTCAGGAATCAACCTCGTTTTCTGTTTAAGCAGTCCAATAATATGCTGTTGATATTTTAACACATGAAATTGGCAGTTTAAAGCTCTGATTGCCAAGGTTGCAGAAGTATAAACCTTTTTACCCCATCTATCCACCGCCCTAGAGTCTCTATCAGAAGGAGTAGGATCTTTAGCAGTAGAAGCCTTAATGCCCTTGGGTCCCTGAGAAATGGTTTCTGGATCTGCAACAGGATTTTTGAAAAGGAACTTGTGGGACTCAGGAACCCTGTAGTACCCGTCAGGTTTACTAGGAGCCGGAGGCAGGGAATCAGGGGCCATACTGGATTCCGAGAACACATCACCAACAATGTCTAGTACAGGAAGTATAGCCAAAGGCCTATGCTGAGGTAGAAAAAGGAAATCCCTAAGCCTCTTTTTTAGAATCAGAAAATTCCTGGCTTTCCCAGTGGAAATGCTCCCTTAAAGTATGTAAAGTTTCCCCAAAAGAAAAATCCTCAGGAGGCGAAGCAGCGGGAATGGAATCCTCTGCATCAGAATCCTCATGAGTAGGTATGGACAAATCCAGGTCATTAGAAGAGTCAGAAAAAACAGAATCCTGATCAAAAGATTCATAAGCAAGCTCAGCCCTAGGCCTCTTAGAGGGGGGAAGTTGACTACCCCTGATTAGAGTCATTAGATCTTCAAGCATTTTTATCATTTGTTTTTTAGGCATAGGGGCCTGAGCATGTGGCCTGAGCGTCAATTTTTTAGACATGAATCGAGATTTAGCCCTTAGTAATGAAGGAGGTGTCGTTTTAATATGCAAGTCTGTAGGCCTGAATATACCCTCAGAAGCCGGTTCCTGCACAGCGGCTCCGGACCCATCCAAGGTAGATACATCCGCAGGTTCCATAGTTGAAGTATCTCATGGCATACCGGACTCCGAATGGGTCTCAGCAGAGGCCTGCGAATCAGAAGTAGCGGGTATAAGGGGCTGCGAAAGCGCCTCACTGAGTACCGGCGAACTGGCGGCTGGCTTAGGAGAAATGTCGTCAGCAGTTTTGGACCTCGACATCCTGTCTTTATCTTTACGTTTTTTCGGTATCCCGGTAGTCGGATGGTTAATCGTCGACATTTCTGGATAATTAAACCAAGAACCGCAATAATGAGAGGCAAAAATATAACAAAGATGGATAGTGTGCTGATTAAATAAAGCACAAAACCGACAGTAAGGTACGTTGTGGTCAGGGTCTAGGCAAGGACTACAGTACGAATTAAAATCTTTATGAGGTATTTGCTTTCCACAAGTAATGCAATTATTAACTTTTACTGACATCAGTAAGGAGCAAGAAAAAGATTCCCCAATGGGGTACTTAGCTTTATGTTGAAGACTTCGGAGCTGAAACTCGAAAACGACAATTTCAGGAGTCGGCCAACCGGCACTTGCGAACTGCTTCTGCTTCGTGCACCGCACGGCAAGAAAGACCAATGTAATGGTGTCGGCTGCATGTTTTATACCCCTGACGACCTGACGTCATGGAAGAAGGGACAGCAACTGACGCAGGATCCAAGACTTTGTTAATCAGGCTGACTGAGGGCAACCTGCCAGCAGATTATCCAAATGTAATGACTGCAACAGTGAAACACGAAGAATATCATCACATTCTTTAGATGTGTACAGATATCTGAAATTTTATTTTGACAGAATTAAGGAAGTCAGAAAGTGAGATCAATTGTTTTTCTGCTTTGCAGAAGGTAGGGAGGGAAAACCTTGTAATAAACAAAAATTAAAATGGTTTGCTCACTGTGTTTGTCTTTGCTTCTCCTTCCATGGAAAATGTGTCCCAGGCCATGTCAAATAATGTTCTACTACAGTAGTCCTTAGAAGAGTCAGCACCAAATTCATTTTGGAAGCAGCAAACTGATCTTTATTAAAACCTTTTCTAAATGTTACAAACGTTACAGTTTAAGTTTTGCATCCAGGACCAGGGTAGGTTTTGCCACACTGCCTGTGGTCTGCTCACCTAATAATACAATTAGGGTTAGTCACTCCCTGGTCCTTATGGTCTAGGAGTATTCCCAAAAGTGATCGCTGTTACAGTGAATATTATGATGAACAACATATAGTTTTGTTTGTAAACTATTTTCACTGTTACAGTCCCTACTTCCTCCATCTCCTCTGCTTTCTTACTTGGACATCCTGGGGTTGGGTGGGGACCCATCCACCTTCCATTTGGTCTTCCACCAGGCTCTCTCCTTTCTTTGACCTGGTTAAGGGTACAGATAAGCAGACTGGTTCCTATGGGTAGGTCTCTGCCCCCTCAGAATACGTTCCTTGGTCCACTACTGCTATTTTGCCTGAGGACAAGTTCTTCATTCTGCCAGGGAATAAAAATTCAAATATGGCATCAGGTGATGCTCCTTTTGTACCACCTACATCATGACATCCTAGTGGGAGGGAGTTAGCCTATGTCAGTAGGGGGAAGGCAGAACCCAAGAAGTCAGGCCAACATCAGACTCCTGCTAGCAGGAATCCCAAAAGTGATGCCTCCGAAAGTGAACATTACAATTAACAGCATATAACAAGGTGAAGATCGGAAAGCAGTAGCGTAAATTAAGAGAAATAATCAACGGGTTCATGTCATATATTCAGGAATTGACAACAAGAGCCCCAAATTTCCAAGAAATTAAATATGATTAGGGGGAAAATGTGTACTAACTCTGAAACTGCTGCATCCAGGAGAATTCCCCCTTCTCTGAGGTACAGCAGTTTCAGACTTAAATGAAGAATGCCGTACCTGAAAAATCATCCCACTATAATAAACTCTATCAGGCATACCCAAGGATGGCAATACTCGAGTCCACAACTCTGTTCATGTCACAGTACAACTGGAATCACAGACAACTTTCAGCACGAGTGAGCTTATTTTCCTTGCACCTGCTAACTATTTAAGTCCCACTGTTCCTAATCTAATTAAGGATTTCGGGAAATTTGTTAAGATCCTCATTCTGAAAAACAGATAATTCAAAAAATGTATGCACATCAAGATGCTGAAAATATACCAACAGATGTCTGTCAAGTATGTCTGAGTTTTGTAGCTAGCCCATATACTCAAACTTTATTAGCTTTGACCTGTTTTTCTTGGTACTTTGCCCCAGACATCCATGAACTCTACAATTACTTACACTGTAACATCACTGACTGAAGCACTACTATCCAAGGACCTATTACCTTTCTCCTACCCATGCACCCTTCTCGCCCCTTAGTTCCTGCACAGCTTCATCTCTTACACCTTACAATTTGATGTGTCAAAGTAGAGCTTCCCTTTCTTAAATAGTACACACGTCCAGTTGTCTACATCTCATCCCACAGTCCTTCATTCCCTCCTGTACTTTGGCAATTATATACTGCCTGCTTTCTATTAGCTTGATATGTGCTGGTGATAGTCTCAAGTCAGTATAGGTAGTGACTTGTCGGTGTGCGGCTCCCATACAAATAGCATCAGCATGCTCATACTTCCAAGTATTCAGGACAGGGACAGGAATTATCTGCAGAAGTGTCCCTGCTGTAGAGAAATTATCTAAATGTACAATAGTGTATGGTAAGACACTCCTCTCATAAATTCTGAGCACTGACTATGCACAGTAAATTACAGTTGTGTCACACTTACTATAATTTAACTGTTCGAGTAAATCAGTCTTGCAGTGCTGATTCCTGTAATCTTTCTGCCATGCAGAAGCCATGACTGACCCATATTCCAGAGTCTTTACATCACTGATAGCCGATGAACATCAAAGGACAGAAGTCTGGATGTCGAGCTATAAGGTCGTCCATCTCACCATCTTCAGGTCTTTCTAAGCAGAGTACAAGTGGTTGGATGTAGGTGGCAGCTTCTAGGTTGGCTTGTGTAGGAACCTCTTTGGTGAAGGCAGTGGTAGATGCTCTGTGCCTAGTGGAATGGGTTTTGACATGACCAGGAAGAGGTTTTCCACAGTGAGGGTAACAGAACCTAATGCAACTGGCATCTATTTGGATATGGTTTGTTTGGAGATAGGTTTGCCCTCTTCTCCCTTACCAAAAGCCATCAAAAGTTGCACTGCTCGGTTTGCTTTTTTTTTTTTTTTTCCTGTCTACTTACTACTTGATTTGTCTGTGTACATCCACGGAATGAGGGATTTGCTCTAACTTGTTCCAACGGCTTGGAAAGAAAGCTGGCAAGTGGATAGCCTGATTTAGAGAGAGTTCTGATACTGCCTTAGGCATGACAGATGAATTAGTTCTAAGGGTGATCCTATCCCTGTGAAAGACTGTGAAAGGTTCTTTGCACATAAGGGCTTGTAATTCAGATACCCTCCTTGCAGAAGTGATGGCAATTAGTATGGTGTCTTCCAAGTAAGCATCTTTATCAGCTCAGATGCTACTGGTTTAAAAGGAGGCAGTGTAAGTGTTCTAGCATGTAACTGAATCCCAGGTAGGAAACAGGCTCCTTCTTGGTGATATCAAAAGAACAACCCCTTTTAGAAAGAGTTTCAGGTAGGGGTTAGAGTAAATAGGAGATAAACTGAGTAGGCAAGCTCAGACTGCACAAGCATGCACCTTAGTAATGTCATAATAAGAAAGGCCCTATCTGACCAGACATGTACGGTATTGCAGGACTAAACTGATATCTTCCTGAGGAGGACTGGTGTTCTTGCTGTGGCATTAGATGGAGAATCTCTTCCATTTTGCTAGGAATGATTTATTGTTGGTGGGTTTCCTACCCTCCTTAAGGACAGTTAGATACTCAGAGGGGTATTTGATGTTTTTTGTTATTAAAACCCAATTTTTCAGGCTGTCAGTTTAAGTGTGGTCAGGCGAGGATGGAATACTAAGCCCTTGACCTGGCTGAAGAGGTCCATCTGCTGTGGAAGAGGGTGGAATCTTCCTTCACTGAGAGTCAAAATGAGGGAAATCCACTGTTGCATTGGCCAGTATGGGACAATGAAAATCATGCTTTGTCCTGACCTTTATCAGTATCTGGGAATCAAGAGTAAGTATGGAAAAGCACAGAGAAACAGGTTGGTATATTTGAATGAAAATGCATCTCATTTTCCATGTCCCTGCCTGCTGGGCTCTGCAAAAGAACCTCAAAAGTTGTCTGTTTTGGTAGGAGGCAAAAAGAACTACTGAATGAATTCCCCAGTACAAGGTAAGGTCAAGGAAAGTCTCCCTCTTCACCATCCATTAGATGGGATCCAGAAGATCCCCACTTAAGAGTCTGCCAGGGTATTGTTCTGTTCTGGAATGTATGGTTCTGTAAGCATCAGTTAAAGGTCTTGTGCTAACAGACGACTCTTCATAGCAAGACTGCACAAGGGGTAGAAAAGGGTGCCTCCTTGTTTATGTACCACATGACGGTGGCATTACCTGTTCAAATCTGTAAAGTTCCTGGTGTTAGACTCTGCTAAGTCTATGTTAAGAACTGACAGCAAAGACATAGCTACGGTGTGGCGAACAGGAAGTGCAGTTGCATTTGTGGTCAGAACTGAAGCAATGTTGCACTCTGGGTCTTCAATGCATTACTAGCATTCAAATGCAATTATTACACTTAGAATAAGAAATGAAGTGTTATAGCTCACTGTGTGTGGCATAAACTGCAGCATCATCATAATGGAAGAATGAACAATGGTTTAGGGTAAGATTTTTTGCCACAGAGCTGCAGGATAAGGGGTTTAATTACTGAATTTTGGTCATACCTACATGGAATGTGCATGCTCTCCTCAGGCCTGCATGGGTTTTCTCCAAAATTCTATGGTTTTGACAGGTTAGCAGTTTGCTACAGTTTAAATTGAGGAGCAAAAAAAAAGCTTATCTCCTTTGAGATGAGGACCAAAAGAAAAACAATTTAAAGTTGAGAGGGTGTCAGATTGGAGAATAGCACCAGGGGCAAGAAAGTACAGTTTCTGTACCTACCATAAATGTAGATGTTAGAGTGCACACCCTGCTGCAGTCCTCAAACTTGGGTTATCCTGTCGTCAGGTGGTCCCGCAGTTGGCCGGAATTCCAAAGTCTTGGCCCGGCGTCGGCTGCTGTCGCTTCTTCCCTGACGTCAGTGCGCCAGGGGTATATATAATGCATCCAACGCCATTTTCTTCAGTTTTTCTTGCCCCAGATGTCAGGTGCCCCCAAAAAGGTGGTCAGTAATTAGTACCAAATTAAGTAATTTTTGCACAAACACAAAATCCCTCCAGCTATAAGCAGGTATTGTAGATATTTAGCCAGTTAGATCAGAGGGGATGGAGGGAGGGTAACCTGGACTGCAGCACGGTGTACACTCGAACATCTACATTTATGGTTGGTACAAAACTGTACTATGTTCATCATGTTACCCTGCTACAGTCATCACACTTGGGTAGAATCCCAAAGCTAAGGATGGGTGGAGGAGTTATAGAGGGTTAGAGGAGGCTAGAAGGCCCTGCAGAACTGCAGTGGCGAAGCCAGCTCTAGTCTTAGAGAAAAGTGGTAAGTGATAGTGTTTGGTAAAGGTGTGTACTGAACTCCAAGTTGCAGCTTCCAAAATCTCCTTTTTTGGAACCCCCCTGAGGAAGGCTGTAGATGTAGCTGTTGCCCTGGTAGAGTGGGGCCTAATGGTAGCAGGAACTGGTTTTCCATGATGGTTATAGCAAAAACGAATGCAATGTCCTATCCATTTGGAAATGGTTTGTTTTGATATGGCCTTCCCTTGTGAAGCTGTAGCATAGGATATAAAGAGCTGGTCAGATTTTCTGAAAACCTTAGTTTTATCCAAGTAGTAACGAAGTTGCCTGTGAATGTCCAAGGAATGCAGGAGTCTTTCTCCTTTGTTCTGTGGATTTGGGAAGAAGGTGGGTAAGTGGATGGTTTGATTTAAAGCCACACTGGAAACCACCTTAGGCATGAAGGAAGAATTAGTTTGTAGAGAAACTCTGTCTTGATGGAAAATGAGGAAAGGTTCCACTGCCATTAGTGCCTGCAGCTCTGAGACTCTTCTAGCTGAAGTTATTGCTAGCAGCAGGGCAGTCTTCCATGATAGAAACTGTAGATCTGCAGAGAAAGCTGGTTCAAAGGGAGGTAGCGTAAGTTTTTCCAGAACAAAATTGAGGTCCCATGTTGGTGTAGGCGCTCTCCTGGGGGGCCTAATGTTTTTTGCCCCTCTGAGGAACTGCCTTAGAAGTGGATGTGAAAATAAGGGTGGATCCGTGTTGTAGTGGGCTGAAATAGCTGATGCATGGATTTTAATGGAAGAAAAAGAAAGTCCTTTGTGCAACATCTCAGTTAAATACTGTAGAATCTGAGGCATGTGAGGCTGAAGTGCGTTTTGGCCTTTAGCTTGGTTCCAGGCGCAAAACCTTTTCCATTTGTCCGAATAGGCCTTCCTGGTGCTGGGCCTCCTAGCTTCCAGAATAACATCCATAACTGCTTGGGAAAGAGGAGCTGGCTGGATGCTTAGGTCATTTGCCATGCAGCCAGATTTAAGGTTTTGAGCTGGCTGTGAAGAATCTGATTGTTTTGCTGTGTGAGCAAATGGGCAATTTGTGGTAAAATCCAAGGTGGGCCCTGGGCCATATTCCTCAATAGTGGGTACCAGTGCTGGCGTGGCCAGTCTGGGGCTATGAGTATCAGTCGTGGTCTCTCCTTTCTGACTTCCAGAAGCACCTTTGTGAGGAGAAGCAATGGAGGGAAGGCATATACTGTCAGGTTTTTCCAACTGAATGAGACTGCATCCACTTTCCAAGCTTGATGGTGAAGTGTCCTTGTACAAAATTTTGTTAGCTGATAGTTTTGAGGACTGGCAAACAGGTCTATGTCTGGAAGGCCCCATTTTTGAGTTATCATTGCAAATACTTGTGGACCAGTTTCCACTCATGGGGATCCATGATGTTTCTGCTGAGGTCGTCTGCCAATGTGTTCTTTTTTCCTGGCAGGAAATGAGCTTGTAACTGAACTTGGCAAGCCAGAGCTGTGTTCCACAAGGTCATTGCTTGCCTGCATAGAGGGTAGGAGTGTGTACCCCCTTGTTTATGTACCACATTACTGTGGTGTTGTCCGTCCTTATTGTAAGTTGTCCTGGATGTAATAGATTCTTGAAGGCTGTCAGAGCATTCTGTACAGCTAGCATCTCTTTTTGATTGATGTGCAGATTCCTTTGATCTGCAGTCCATAAGCCTTGAACGCACTGTCCTGCCATGTGTGCCCCCCAGGCGTAGTCCGATGCATCTGTTGTCATAGTTTGCCTGGCTGGGGGCAAGGTGAAAGGCTGACCCTTGTTGAGGTGACATGCCTGTGACCACCACAGAAACTCCTGTTGTAGACAGGGAATGAGAGATATCATTGTGTCCAAACTGTGGCTGTGTTGAGACCATACGCTTTTTAGGTACCACTGTAATTTCCTCATATGCAGCTTTGCAAATGGTATTAGTAGTATGCAAGATGCCATGAAGCCCAAGGCCTGCAGAATTTTTCTTGCAGGTAGTTGGGTCTTTGTTGCCATTGTTTTGAAATATTGAGTCAGTTGTAGTTGTCTGTCTGACGTCAGATAAGCCTTCTGGGCCGTTGTATTCAAGCTGGCACCCAGGAATGTCATATTTTGTGAGGGTACTAGTTTTGATTTCTTTTCGTTTACTGTGTACCCCAGGCAACTTAGAAGATGTTTTACAAAAGCCAAATGTTGTAAGAGAATGTCCTTGCTTTCTGCTTGGATGAGACAGTCGTCCAGGTATGGGTATATTTGAATTCCTCTGTCTGCAGTATGCAATTACTGGTGCCAGGCATTTTGTGAAGACCCTGGGCGCAGTAGATAAGCCAAAGGGCAGTGCAGAGAATTGGCAATGGGTTTAACCTGCAATGAAATGGAGGTATCTTCTGCAACTTTGTCTGATAGGGACATGCAGGTATGCCTCCTTGAGGTCCAATGTTACTAGCCATGCTTTCTTGCCCAACATGGGAAGAAGCTGCTGTAGTGTTAGCATCTTGAATTTGGGTACTTGTAAGAAGGTGTTTAGAATTGAAATGTCCAGAATTGGTCTCCAGGCATTGTCCTTTCTGGGAACTAGAAAGAGTCTTGAGTAAAATCCTTGGCCTTGCTCTCGTGTAGGTACCAGATGAATGGCTCTAATGTCCATGAGAGCTGTAATTTGTTTTTGTGCCTGTGCCCATTGATTTTGTGGCAGGTTTGGCATTCCTCTTTTCATTGGCAAGGTGTGAAAACTGAATCTGTATCCTCGTGAAATTATGTCTGGGACCCAATTGTCCTTTGTGACAATGTGCCAGATGTCTGAAAAAAGTGCGAATTTTCCTCCCAAGGGGGCTGCCAAGAGAGTGTTGCTTGGCCAGATGAGGTGCAAGTCATTGAGTTTGCCTTCTGGTAGTCTGGGACCTGTCTTCCCCTCCCTTCTGTGTTGCAGTGCCCCATTGTCGAGGTTTGTACTGGGCTTGTGGTTGTCCTCTGCCCTTTGGACAACTGTATTTACCCCTCTGTGGTCTGTCAGTAGCTGGAAAGGACCAATTTTTTGTTGGCCAATTTCTGCTGAAGCGAGGGGGCTGTACCTGTAGAAAATATTTGACTGTCTGCATAGATTTTGCCTTATCCTCCATTTTCTTTAAGACTTCTTCTGCTTTAACTCCAAAAAGAACATCCTGCTGTAAGGGAGCATCTAGAAGCTTTGCTTTAACATGATCAGGCAGAGTTTGTTCCTTTAACCAAGCATGCCTACGTATAACAGACCCAGTGACAGCTGCTCTGCAGGAAGCCTCCAAAGAATCAAACCCACATTGTACAGTATGTTTGCCCACCTGTTCAGTTGCATGCAACAGATCCTGCATTTCTTTCAATTCAGACTGTTGAGGGAGTGTGCTCATTTTTGTTTTAACTGAGACATTAGAAATTGCTGATATTTTAGCATGTGAAATTGGCAATTTAGTGCCCTCATAGCTAGAGTGGCTGAGGTGTAAACCTTTTTCCCCCACCTGCCTAGTGCTCTGGAGTCCCTTTCAGAGGGTACAGGAGTTTTTGCCATAGAAGCCTTAGCCCCTTTGGGACCCTGGGAGATAGTCTCTGGATCAGCAACAGGGCTTTTATAAAGGAATTTGTGGGAATCAGGCACTCTATAGTATCTGTCAGGTTTGGCTGGAGCAGGAGGCAGAGAATCTGGGTTCAAACTGGATTCTAAGTAAACATCATCCACAATGTCTAAAACTGGGGGGATGGCAAGTGGTCTGTGCTGGGGGAGTAAAAGAAACTCTCTGAGCCTTTTCTTTGAGTCAGAGTAGTCCTGACCTTCCCAGTGAAAATGTTCCCTCATAGTGTGTAAAGTTTCCCCAAAGGAGTAGTCTTCAGGAGGAGAAGCTGAGGGAATGGAATCCACAGCATTAGAATCTTCATAAGGGGAGAAGGAGTAATCTTGGTCCTCAGAGGAGCCTGAGGAAATAGACACTTGATCAGAGGAGTCATAATCTTCCTCTTGTCTAGGCCTTTTGTCGGGTGGGGGTTGGGAATCCCTGATTAAAGAGATCAAATCTTCAGCCATTTTGAGCATCTGTTTCTTAGGCATGGGGCCTTGAACTGGAGACTGAAGTGCAGTCTTTTTAGGTTTAATAGGAGTCTTAAGCTTAGGATACGTTTTTATGGTGAGCGTCGTCGGTCTGAAGACGCCTTCAGAAACCGAAGGTGTTTCTGCAGCACCGACATCTCTTTCAGCAGTGTCATCGGTAGGGGCTAAACAAAATGGCTGCATCGGCCTAGTACTCTCCGCCAAAAGCTCTGAAGCGGTCTCGGGTTCCAGATCTGCGGTAGTCAGGGGCTGTGTCAGAGCCTCACTGAAGACCGGTGAACCGGAGACCGGTCCAGCCGAGGCCTCGGAGTCTGGCTTGGGTCTAGGCTGCCTGTCCTTATCCTTGCGTTTTTTATGCACGCCGGTAGTCGGTTGCTCCGATGGCATTGTGTAGTTAAAATTTCTACCGAAGTAGTGTTGTGCGAAATCAAAGCGTCTTTTTATAGTACGCTTATTAAACCTAGCACAAAAATTACAACCAGTGACGTCGTGGTCTGGGCCTAGGCAAGGTATGCAGTAAGAATGAAAATCCTTATGAGGTATTTGCTTCCCACAAGAAATACAATTGTTAACTTTTTCTGACATCGGTCTGAGGCAAGAAAAGTTTCCCCAACGGGGTACTTAGCTTTATTGAAAACTTCGGATCTGAAATTCGACTTCGAAAATCTCAGGAGTCGGCCGACCGGCACTTGTGAACTGCTTCTGTTTCGGGCACCGCGCGGCAAGAAAGACTGAAGAAAATGGCGTCGGATGCATTATATATTCCCCTGGCGCACTGACGTCAGGGAAAAAGCGACAGCAACCGACGCCGGACTAAGACTTTGGAATTCCGGCCGACTGCGGGACCGCCTGATGACAGGATAACCCAAGTGTGTTGACTGCAGCAGGGTAACACGATGAACATCAGCTAGCTACACCTCTGACAGACAGTAATAATCAATGATAAGGTGATATATACACTATATTTACAGGATAACAGTACTAGTCACAAAACTAACATGCAAGCTCTAAGTTTTCTCACTGAAAGGAATACACACAAAAAAAATAAGTTATGCACTTACCATAATGTTCCATCTGTGTTATCGCTCTTCATTCTTTCCTCACAAATGGGGTTCGGATCCGATCTGTCAGATCTGACTCAGCTGATGTTACAACTCGCAGCCACCAGTTCTCTCGAGCTCATCCCTTAATCCCTTACCCACAATGCACCCTGCCAAATACCTCAGATCTTATTTGCTGCCATATAGCATAAAAGGATAGACAGAAATATGGGAAGCGATATCCAAAGTCATATAAACATGTAAATGTACCTATTCAGAGACCATGTAACTGCTCGTTCCTCCAGAAGTCACGGCCAGGGGTAGGTGGGAGGGGATGTGGGGAAAGAATGAAGATCGACAGCACAGATGGAATGTTACGGTGAGTACATCATTTCTTTATCTGATGTTATCAATTGTCATTCTATCCTCATGAATGGGACAGCATCCCTAGCTACTTGAATCCAGGGTGGACTCAAGGAAGGGTATTCCTGAGCACCACAGAACCAAATGATGCCCTACCTCTAGAGACCATATCCAATTTGTAAGGAGTAATAAAGGTATGAGGAGCAGCCCAAGTTGCTGCTGCACAAATGTCATCCATAGATATCCTACACTGAAAAACTGTAGAAGTAGCCACAGATCTAGTGGAGTGTGCTTTCAATGGATCTGTGTAAAAGAAATGGCCTAATTATAGACAAAGGAGATACAATTTGTTAACCACTTTGATAGAGTAACTTTTGAAATCGATTTTTCCAGCTTTGGTCCAGAGAAGAAAACAAATAGTTGGTCTGCTTTCCTGATTCTTTCTGTTCTATGCAAACAGAAATGCAACTGTCTACGAACATCCAGTAAATGTAAGCTATATTCTCCTTTGTTGGTAAATTTAGCAAAAAAAAACACTGGCAAATTGATAGAATTATTCATGTTGGATTCTGACATCACCTTTGGAAGAAAGGACGGAGTGGTACACAAGGTCACACTATCTTTGTGAAAAAACAAGCAAGGAGGTTTAGAAGATGGTGCTTGGATCTCAGAAATTCTTCTTGTGGAAGTGACGGCAAGCAAGAAAATGGTCTTCCATGAGAGAAATTTAAGGTCACATGTAGCTGCTGGTTCAAAGGGAGGTTGTGTGAGAGACTGCAACATTAAATTTAGGTACCTTTTAAGAAGGCCTTGCTCAACTCGTGAGAAGCTATGAGTATGCCATTCAATCCTATATAGTAATTAGAAATTGCTGCTAACTGTACCCTAATGGTTGCGGGACTAGCGCCATTTTGAAAAAGGGGAGCACGGAAATCTAAAATGCGATAAACAGAGGCTGAAAAGGGGTCAAGTTTATGCTGCTAAGCCCAAATTCCATTTACTAGAATATGTTTTCCTTGTCGAAGGTTTATTGAAAGACAGGATTACATGTCAGGCAGGTGACAATATAATAGGCTGTCTGGCTACTAAAGTAACTGGAGAAACCAAGCAGTTAAGGTTTGGTATATCCGGGTGTAACATGCTCATTGGGTGAGACAGGAGGTCTGGAGTTTGCTCTAGGTTCCATAGTGGTTCAGGTGAGGCCATAGAAAGGGAAAACAAATATGTAGAGCCCAATAAGGGGGCAATGAGAATCAATATACTCTTCGACCTGGCAGCTTTCTGCAGAAATTTTGGAATCAATAGGGTTGGCAGGAAAGCATAAAGAAGACCGGGAGGCCAATCGTGAAGTAGAACATCCCACAGTGACTGTCCCCATGGGGGAATCGGGGCAAAGTAGGTGCTGCACTTTTTGTTTAGGGGACAGGCAAAAAGATCGCAGCATGGCTGGCCCTGTCAATGGAAAATCTTCTCCCCCACCTTCTCTTTGAGGGACAACTCATGTGAACTAGTATGCACCTGCTCAGTTTGTCCACAATCACTTTGGATCTCCCCTGAAATGTGCGTTGCTATAAGAAAGCAGTCCGAAGATCACCCACTGCCAGACCCTGAACTCTTCTCGACACAGTGGGTAAGATCTGGTTCCCCCGTTTGTTGATGTACCAGACAACTGATATGTTATCCATTTGAATCAAAATAACCCCAGAAGGAAGAGCACCTAGAAATGCTCGCAATGCCAAGAGCACTGCTCTCATCTCTAAAACTGGTCTCTTTGGGGGACCAAATACCCTAGATCATCCTCCCCAGTTAATGCCCTCCCACCCCATCTGGAAGCATACGTGGTTACTATGGTCTTGGGCAGTTGCAGAATGACTGGACGGTCATGGAGCAGTTGATAGGACTGGATACACCAATAAAGATCTCTTCTGCATGTGTTGGTAATTTTTACCTGATATAAAACTAACTGATGGAAGACTGACCACTAAGTAGCCAGCATTCACTGTAGGATCCACATGTAAAATCTGTAAAATCTGGCCAATGAAAGCAAGGTTACCGCTGCAGCCATGAGGCCCAGAGTTCTGAGGACTGTGTAGGCTGAAATTGATGTATTGTCTACAAACTTCTTGACCCGAGACCTATAGTTAGAACTTAGTGAGGTGGAAGGGAAGCAATGGCAGTGTTTGTGTTGAGCAGTGCTCCAATAAATTCCAGTGACCGAGATGGTTGGAGTTAGGAATTACCATAAATTACAACACATCACAGGAGAGCACAGGTGTGGAGAACCTGATCTCTTGATTGTATGAGCTGATGCCTGGGCAAAGCAGCAGTGAGCCAGTCGTCCACATATGGAAACACCCACAATCCCTGCGATCTCAGGTGTGCTGCTACGACTCCCATGCATTTGGTAAACACCCTGGGGGCTGTGGTGAGTCCAAAAGGCAGTACTCTGAATTGGTAATGACTAGCTTCCAGCCAGAAGTGTTGGTACTTCATGGACCGCCTGTTCATTTTTATGTTATAATAGGCATCCTGAAGACTTATCAAGCACATCCAGTCATCTTTGCCCAGATAAGGGAGAATGGACTGAACTGTGATTCATTGAACAGATTTGTTTAGATTTGTGAGATCCAAAAGTGGTCTCCAGTCCCCTGTCTTTTTTGGCACTAAAAAGAACCTTGAGTAAGTTCTGGATCCTATCTGGTCTGCTGGGACCTCTTGGATAACTTTTTCTAGTAGCTTTCAAAATGAATTGCTGCTTGATCCCTCTAACTGGACAGGACATCAGGGATTTTCCTGGGAATTGAGGTGGAAGGAAAAAATGGTACTACACAACCTCTGGATATAATCTTCTGCATCCAAGTATTGCTTGTTAATTCTAGCCAGGCTGGTGCAGGGACAATCTTCTCCAGATTGTCTCCAGAGGTGGACAGTCGGGCCTTCATTCAGGAGTGCTGGTAGGGTTTATCAAAGAAAGATTCTCCTGAACCCTGGTTTTGCGGGCCATCTCTGCCACTAGGGCGATACCGTCCATTGGGTTCCCCCCTCTGCCTCTGGGGGCACTTCCTCCACGTGTCATGGAACAGACCACAGGATTTTTTGAACCACATTTTCTGCCCACTCCATTGATTCCTGGAACAGGATCTCTGGGGGGGGGGGGGGGGTGAAAAACATATGCCATTGACAGACAAGGTCTTACCATCTCTCTCACACCTGGAGAAAGTTTCTTTCACTTTAGGGCCAAAAAGGGCTGTTCTGTCAAAGGGAGCATTGATGAAACTGGACTTGAATGGCTCCGTAAAGTCACATAAGCGCATCCAGGCATGCCTCCTTATGGAGATGGTTGAACCCACAGCTCTTGAGTTTCCTTCCGCTATGCTGGAAATTAACCTCATGGAACTTGTCGCTTGTCTCTCTCTAACATAGATGACAAACAGGTGGAGTATTTCATTTAGATGCTTTAATACAGAGAAATACATCAGATGGATAGCAGCATCATAAAATATAAGCTAAATGGTTAACAGACATACCTTACATACATACCTGTATCTCAATAGCTTACTTAAAAATGGCAGTCAGGCTCGCATGTGCTCAGTACTTATACACTTGTGCAAGCCGTTGGATAGCTTCTTAAAGATACATACACATACATTGATGTACAGAACTATTAGAAATGGCCTGTAGGGTTGCCAACTGAGAAGTTACAGAATCCTTAGCCTCCGCAGATACAGTTCCTGAGAGAGTATGTGATAACTCTTTTGTCAAATCTCTCTAAAGTCTAACAAAATGTGCCAGACTGCTTCACTGACCCTTGCATTGCAATCGATGAACTAAGACACGCTTCCCTGGTCATTCCATTGCCTGAGACTGCCTGTTGGGGGGACGGGTTGGGAGGGTGGCCTAATGGTTAAGGAGTTTGCCTTGCAAGCAAAAAGTGCAGGGTTTGAGTCTCACAAGGGATAAATGGCTAGGCTTAAAATGGCTCGCAAGGGCAGTTAGCTTAGTACTAATCTATGAACCTATGGAAAGTGGAACTCTTGTCAGCTAGTTCCTTTTTTTGGCTGCTGCAATGATCATGGCATCAACTGGAACCCCTTTCTCCCAAAACTGTCTGTCCGTTCTCTGAAGTATTGGCTCCAAAATTCCGTGAGAGGAAACCTCAGGTTTAGCACAACAGGTAGTGTACTTGCTTTTACTACTGCGGTGGTGGTGCTGCGGTAGCGTTGTCGCCTCACAGTAAGACGTTGTCCTGTTTGATTCTCGGCTAGAGCGTCTTCTGTGTGTAGACATGCGTGAATGGCCGTACCTTCGTTGAAGGTTGTGTGTCAGGGCTGGCAACTCGGCATGTAAAAATATACTGCCAATCATTAGCGGACCGGAGTTCCGCTGTGGCGACCCCTAACCGGGTAAAGCCGAAAGACACAAACAAACAATGAGCTTGTGGAGAGAGTAGTTGAGGCTCCAGACACTGGGCCATCAAGGAACAGGTAGGATCCAAGGGGGAAGGCTCCATCAGGGCTACCAAGGCAAAGAACTCTCACTTTGCAGCCAAAAACACAGAGCTCAAAGGAGCCAGAGAGAGGCTCTGATCCATGAAACCGGGTTTCCGAATCATCACCTCTCTCCGATCCTTCAGAACTGCCCCCAAAGAGGAAGCCATAGCCGAAATGTCTAGTGCCAAGGCGCCGAGAAATACAGACAACTCTGAAAACTTCAAAGTCTAATCCTGCACCCCAGACCAGGCAGGCAGGCTTCAGCTCCAAGAGCTCTCCTGATCCAAAAAAATAGGCAGTCTCAGTGAAGATGCTGGATCCGAAGGTACAGAGATCCTCAGATCCAAATGATTGAAATCCTGAAACTCTAAGACAGCAGATGGAGTCAGAGGAGGAACTTGCAGGGGTGGTGTGCTGGAAGGTTGGACTACCTGACCCAGACGGATAGGTGCCGAGGGAATACCAATCTGCCCCTGAGCCGAGAGAATTTTCCTCACCATTCTCTCCCCATCTTCTTCTGTGAGACTTCTAGAAGAATAAGCAGAATAAATGAGAGGGATGCTGGTCTGTGCAGAAAGGGAGATGGAAGCTTGTCTAGTACTGGGTCACCCGACAGAGAATATCTAGTACGAAGACAATAAAGAATCTACGAATAAGGATTAAAAAGTTACAAGGTAAGCTATGGAAAGAAAAATGTTTAATAGAAGAGTTTAAGAAAAAAAACTTTAGTTGTTTAATAGAGCTCAAGAGAGACTGGCAGAGCATGTCTGTTAGCCAGAAGCAGCAAACAAGATCCAAGTTACTTGGCACGGTGCATTGTGAGTAAAGGAGAAGCTCGAGAGATCTGGTGGCTGCAAGCTGTAGCATTGGCCGAGTCGGATCTGACGGATCAGATCCGAACCCCATTCATGATGACAGAATGAAGATTGACATCAGATATGAATTTTTTTCTGGAATAAAATATTTTTTTTGTGTAGTACAAAGTACATGTTCTCCAGCATTTAGATAGTTATGATAAACCATTAACTGCTGAAACAGTTAATTCAGAAAAGTAGCAGGCACCTAGTCTGGTATAAATAAAGAATTTGTTTTTAATGATACCCTTTCTCTGTGAAATAATGAATACATATGTTTACAAATAAAAGAATGGGAGTCAAGAGATTTTTCTCCCTGAAGTGGCTGCACTGAATAAAACAGACTTCCATGAAAGCAAGTTTTAAATTGACGGACTCTGGCAGTTCAGATGGAGGCAAATCTAAATTTTCCATTGAAAAGTTCATATCACAAGATGTTAAAACTTGTTTGGGGTAAGTCTTAAATTTAAACTCCCTTTAAAATATTTCTAATAAAGTTATTAGACTGTTATATGCCGGAATGTAGCAATACAAGCTGATATTGCAAGGACAATCATTCAAACAGATGACTGATGTACACTGTTTTAGAAGCAGACCATTAAAATAGACTAATCCCTACACTGTTTCCCATTCTAAAAATCTCTTCCGCTTCTGAATGTACGCCTTTTCTTAGCTTCATTTAGAATTTCCAGCACCCTTGATGAAAACATCTCACTTTTCGGAATTAACATCTTATTTTCCAAGCTAGGCTGAAGAACTTTGCCTTGCTACTGTTTTAATGTTTCATCCATAATAAAGACATGAAGGAGTACCAAGATGAAAAAGTAAATAAAAAGCAGATTATCTTAGCCAAGCTAAAGCCATCAGACATCACTGCCAAAAAAAAAAGAAAAAAGGTATGGAAATTCAGAAGCCATATGGCTGAAACACAATGTCCTTAAGGGTTCATCTGCATATATCCCACAGGCCTCTATTACAGGAAGTTTATTATTTATTTTATTTATTTACAGTTTGATTACGGGGGGAAGTCCACTGGGCCCAGAGAGCCCATTTTCAGTGGAGGCCCGGGGAGAAAAGCTCCATGAAACAGACTACAGTAAAGAGAGCAGTCCAATAAAAATAAGGTACAACTACAAATACATACCAAATAATACAAAGTGTGAGCAATATTGCCCATAGTAGAAAAATATCATGCAGATACATTTTAACAAATTCACACAGTTAAAGTTAAAGTCAAAAGCTATTTACAATATTTACAGAGTGTGAGAGATCGTGTAGTAATTAGCTATAGAAGGTTATAGCCAGCTATAAGGTGCTTAGGAACTCAGGAGGATACCCTCCCAGGGGCTTTTGTTAAAGAGTTCTAGGTATGGAGAATGCAGTTACATTTCCATTTGGAGGAGAGGTAGGTGTAAAGCTGTGTTTTGAAGTTGTTTGTATTTGACATTGTCCTTAGTGTGGAAGGGAGAGAGTTCCATTTCTTACCCAAGGAGAAGGAGAGGAGAAGTTGTCCAGCAGGATGTTTAGATTTGTGGATAGTAATCAAGTTTTGGTGTTCAGATCTGATCGTTCTGTTTGGGGTGTATGGGGGAAGGATGTTGGTTAGAGCTGGGCATTTGGTTGTATTAAATATTAGTCTGTGTGCTGTAGTGAGCTGGAGGAAGTCCAGGTAATTTGTGATTTCTAACCAGTTAAGGGATTGATGGGTAACACAGTGATGTATGGAATGTTTGGCTTTGGTGGCAAATTTAGAAATTTTGTTATAACAGCTTTCAAGTCTGGAAGTGATGGAAGAGGATATGTTAGTCAGCAATGGGGCACCATACACAAGGGAGGGAAGGAGGTAAGAGGAGGCCAGAGTATGTCTGGTGGAAGAAGAGAGGAAGAGGTTGTTCCTGTATAGCATACCTAGTTTTTGGTGGGTTTTCTTTATATTTTGCTGAATATGGATGTCGAACATGAGTTGTTCATCTAGGGTCTATATCAGTTCAGTGAAAATCCATTTCAGCGAATACCAAATGAGCAACACGTATTAAATCGAACCGCGAATAGACCGAACGCACTAAACCACGAAATTTAAAACATCGAACGGTCATAGTCGGCCAACCCCACCACCTGCTACATACTACCAACCCAAACAAAATAAATAAACCACATAAATACACTAACCAAACCCTACTCCTAACCCTAAAGTAAAGCACCAAAACCCAACTTCTAACCCTACACTAAACCCCACATACACAACTACCTATGCACTATCCTTAACCCCTCCCTAACCCTAAGGTCCGTAACCTACCGCACACTTCTCCTACGGAGATATACCCTAACAAAATAAATAATACACATAAATACATTTAACAAAACCCTACTTCTAACTATACACTAAATCTTACATACATTAACTATCTATACACTTACCTTAAACCGCACCCTACCCTAAGGTCCATACCTATCGCACACTTACCTTACGGAGCTATACCACAGACGGGCTAACCAAAACACTTCGACATTTTGGATTTCGTTGTTTTGGACGTTTGGCTTTTATGTAGTTCATGCAGTATGTGTCAATCATTTCGTATTCGCGGAAATGGCATTTCGATCATCTGATAGGGAGCCGTTCATCTATAGTTACACCAAGTAGTTTGGCAAAGGGAACAACTTTGATCAGAGAGTTGTCTTGGCTAAGGACTTGGAAGGAATTTTTACCAACAGAGAAAGATCTTGAGGGAGTGAATAGCAGTATTTTAGATTTGTTAGCATTGAGACAGAGGCGATTTTGGCACATCCAGATCTCAGTAGTTGAAAAGGCAGTCTGAGTTTTACATAGGAGTTCAGAGAGGTTAGAGGCAGAGCAGACAAGTGTAGAGTCATCTGCATATTGGATGACTTTGGCATTAGGAATAGCAGAGTGAAAGTTATTGATAAAGATATCAAACAGCATTGGTCCAAGGATGGACCCATGTGGTACTCCGGTAGGAGTGGGTAAGAAAGGTGAGGTGCTTTTTTTTCCATTTCACAGCCTGATATCTATCTGACAGATAGCTTGAGAACCAGGAAAGTGTGTTTTGGGAGAGATTTAGGTTTGATAGATGACTTAGAAGGTGCGTATGGGAAACAGTATTGAATGCTTTAAAGCGATCTAGGAGCACTGTGGATACTAAGTTCCCAGAATCTCGGGCTTGATTGACAGTTTCTAAGAATGAGAGTAGAGCTGTTATGGTGCTATGTTGGAGGTGGATGCATTTTTCTAGAATTCTGGAGATTGGAGAAAGAAGAGCTACCGGACGTTTGAAATGTTAGTGTTTCAGCCTCCCTTGTGGAGAGGAAGAATAAAGGTGGAATGCCAGAGTTTAGGGACATAGGACTCCTTTATACATCTATTAATTAGGATACTAATTGAGAGAGCTATACCACTGGCAGCAGACTTGAGAAAGGAAGAGGGGATGTTGTCAGGTGCATTGGAGCAGGGTTTAAGTTTGGATAGAAGTCTTTTTATGTAGTTTGTAGAGACAGGTTTAAGCTCAAACAGGGGGGAAATTATTGGGGGACTTAGTTGAGGTGGAATGTAGGAGAGATGGGTTGTTGTTGGGAAAAGTTTTTGTTAGGTCGGATACTGTATCTATAAAGAGTTGAATAGTGAGGCTAATTCGAGGTCAGATTTACTTGGGTCCAGACAGGGGTTAATTTTGGAGCCTGGGTTGAGGAGTGAGTTTATGGAGTTCCAAAAAAGCCTAGGGTTTTGGGGATGGTTGGACTGGAGCGTAGTGTAGTAGGATTTTTTGTCTTTGAAGATTTGTTTTTTTTGCAAAGTTACGGAGCTGTGTATATTGGAGAAGGGTTTTGGGAAGTTTATTCTTTTAGTAAAGCTTCCAGGATTTGTCTCTTTGATGCATAATTTTCTTTGTTTCTTTGGTTAGCCAAGGGGCAGTTATAGCTTTTATTCTTTTTTTCCTTGGTGGAGCTAGGGAATTTAGAGCGTCTAGGAAAGTAGAATTAAAGTGTCTATGGCTTTATCAAGTGGAAGGGTGTTTAGAATGTTCCAATTCATTTGTTTGAGATAGTTAGAGAAGGTTTAGGGGTCAAATTTACTAAGGTTGCGGGTCTGAATATATTGATGTTGGTGTGGATGGGAGGTGGTTGCACGGTAAATGAAAGCTGAGAGGTGGTCACTAATAGAGTCAGAGATGGTGCCAGAGTTGGTAATTTTATTTGGATGGGTGACTAAGATCCAATCAAGAGTGGATCCTGGGAGATTTGTTTTATTGGATCTAGTGATGGAGTGGATTACTTGAGTAAAGTTAAAGAGGTTAATGGACAGGGAGGGCATGGGACTGTTGATTTTATTCCAATCGATGTTTACATCGCCTAGTACGTAAGTTTCAAGGTTAATTTCAGCTGAGGCCCACTGGAGTAGGTCTTCAAGGGTTGAGATGTTATTTCCATGTGGGATATAAAGGGTGATGATACAGAGGCTTTTGTGATTATTAATTTTTAATAGACCGACTGTTAGTTCTGCATTGGCGAATTTAGAAATGGATTTTGGTAGGGGAATTGAGGTAAGTAGATTGGAATTGATTAATGCAACGCCTCCGCCTTTTTTCTTTGGGCAGTCACATCTAAGATTGTAAAATCCAGAGGGTAGGATTTCAGAGTCAGAGATGTGGGGTTTGAGCCAAGTTTCAGAGATGGCTACAATGTCAGGTTGGTTATGACTTAGCCATGCTTGAAACTGATGCGCTTTGTTGTTGAGACTCTGGGCATTGAGTGTGAAAAATTTAAGAGTATTTTAGGGGGATGAAAGGTTAGAGGAAGGGGGGTGGTAATTATTTGTGGGTGGGTTAGGTCTACGGTTGGGGTGAAGGTCTCCAGCTAAGACAAGGTTATTGAAGGAAGTTATTTTAGTGCATTTTGGTTTGGATTTAGGGTATTCTGGATGGTCTAGTATTTGTTTAACGGCAAGTGTCTTTGCAGTAGTGGAAATAATTTTAGGTGGGTTGAGCTGAAACAGAGAGGAGGAGATAGAAAAGAAATGATAATTTGTGTGAGGGAGGAGATGGTTTTGTGTGGGAGTATGGAAAGGAGTAGACAGTGGAAACTGATTGGAGGTATAGGAGCTGGCATGGTACAAAGTTGTTAGGAGTAGTAGGAGGGAGATGGGGGTTCGGAGTGTTAGGAACGGTAAGGAAAGCATGGTTTAGTTTAAGGAATCACACAGTGAAAACTCTAGCTTGACTAGGTTTTTCATGCAGCTTTTTGTTACTAACTGGTTTGTCTGTGTGAGATTTTTACTGTTTGATAAAGATGATCAGTTAGTTGTTGTGTCTTTTGGCTTTTCACGGTTAGGGGTTGCCACAGCAGAACTCCGGTCCGCTAATGATTGGTAGTTGATTTTTACGTGCCGAGTTACCAGCCCTGATGCACAACCTTCAACGAAGGTACGCCCATTCATGCATGTCTCCACGCAGAAGACGCTCTAGCTGAGAATTGAACCAGACAGCGTCTTACTGTGAGGTGACAACGCTACTGCAGCACCACCACTGTGGGACCATAAAGATGATCAGTTAGTGCATAGCAATGCACTAATTCGCATACTATTTAACAGAGAATCACAGCCATAGTTTCATTAACTATTCAAGTCCATTACTGACTTATACTAACTGATCATCTTTATCAGTTAGTAAAGTCAGTAATGGACTTGAATAGTTAATGAAACTATGGCTGTGATTCTCAGTTAAATAGTGCATAGCAATGCACTAATTCACAGCTACATGAAGGGTGCAGAGATTCAAAGAGAATGCATAATGGATTGCCTTTTTAGCCACCCAACAACGTGAATTCAAAAACATTAATGCTGCACACCCACAAAGTGCTGGTGTATGAATCCCAGACTATATGTCAAGATAAATATGTGGTGCTCAATCATCTGAGAGTGTTGTAACTTAATGATATGCAATGTTGTTGTTTGTCTTTTCGGCTTTTCCCGGTTAGGAGTCGCCACAGCGGAACTCCGGTCCGCTAATGATTGGCAGTAGATTTTTATGGTACCGAGTTGCCAGCCCGACGCCCAACCTTCAGCGAAGGCATGCCCACTCACGCATGTCTTTCGGAGGCCACTCGACCGCGGGGAGGACATGCAGACTTCACACAGAAGGCACTCCAGCCGAGAATCGAACAGGAGAACCTCTTGTTGTGAGGCAACAACGCTACCACTGTACCACCACAGCTTTGCTTAGCTATAAAAGTGATTCACGGATGGATGGGATTTCAGTGTCCCGACTCTACACTGTGGTGTGGAATCAATCAGGAAGCAAACACAGGCTATTTGGGAAAATTATTCTTTTGTTTGCTCTGAATGTCCACTTTCAAACAGGAAACTGATCGGCATGACAATAAAAAGGTATCCAAGCTTCTCCATTGCAAAAATGTTTCAAAGTGAAGGATACAGGGTATCACTATTAAAACTACTATGCACATGAATTTTCACTGTGTAATCTAAATGTAGTTTTAGTAAATGGTCAGTAGATGGTGGCAGAGAGCTATAATGGTACAGCTATCAGACCACCCCATTGCAGTGTCCCAAGAATTGTATTTCTTTTAAATAACCTTGTAAAAACACATAATTAGGATAAGGGAAAAACAAGTATAAAGGCTCCTGGACAACTGCAAGGTATAGCACATAAGTAGTATGCTAACAATAAAAGCAATCAGACAGAGGCAAGTATAAAAAATAAATTACTAAGCCACCAAAAATTAAACATCATGGCTGATTTTCTCTCTTGCTACTGCAGAAACAGTAAACTATATACACACACACACACACACACACACACACACACACACACACACACACACACACACACACACACACACACACACACACACACACACACACACACACACATATATAAGGCAATACAATTTACAGCATGGTGCTTGAAGAAGTCCCGTTTCATGCAGGAAAAAAAGATGGGAGATCTAAAGTGACGAAGAGTTTGTAATACTGCACTAAGAATTTTGGAACACGAAAACAGTCATTCAGTTTTGAAAGGTCAAAAATGGGCCTCCAGATGTCTTCTTTATTGGATATTAAAAGCAGATTTTAATAGAAGCCTTTACCCTGTTGAGGGATGGGAAACTTCAGATGTGTAAGTGGACTTACCATAAATGAAAGTTATGTACTTAATGTTGTCATATTCCGTTAATTCCACTACTCATGGGTCAATAATGGATCAGACGTCACATCTGTCCTCAGCCATTTCGAAGCTTAGCATGCAGTGCTCAGGTTCCTCCCCTACCCATAATCCCCTTGCATAGCAGAAGTTACTTCAGAATGAGTTTGCCCTCTGATAAAACACCTCAAAGTATCCTTAACAGAAATGAATAAGAATTTACTAGGTAGTCTTAAGAGTAATGGTGAATAAATAGAGGAGAAACTAGTCAAATCCTCAAGAGCCAATACCAAACCTAGAAAGGTATAATAAAAAAAAAAAAATTAGGAGTGAGAAAATTACAACATGAAGGGGGAGGGAGGGTAGTAGAGGAATGGATGGAACATGACAACACAGATCTAACATTGGGTTAAGTATATTCCTCTACTGATGGGGCAGAGTCCCCAGCTACTTGAACTCCCAGGTGGTCTCATGGAAGGATATTTTGGAGTACAGCTAAACCAAAGGAAGCCCTGACCTGGACCGAATGTCCAGTTTGTAATGGGAAATGAAGGTGTGAGCTTTAGATCAGGTGGCAGCAGCACAAATGTTATCTAGGAGGACAGAGCAAAAGGAGGTAGAGGAAGCTATTGAGCTTGTTGAATGAGCTTAGAGTTTAGAGGGAAGAGGCAATCCCGTCTGCTGACAGACAAAGGAAATACATTGAGAGAGCTATCTAGACCAGGATACAGCTTGTCCCAATTTAGAATTCGAAGAGGAAATGAAAAGTTGATCAGACTTTTTGGAGGGGCAATGCGATGCAAATAAAAACACAGTTGATGATGAACATCCAGCAGATGTAAGTTATATTCACCCTTGTTAGAGAAAATTTAGAAAAATACTAGCTGATTTGTGGTTTCACTGATGGATAATTCTGAAGCCACTTTTGGTAAGAAGGATGGATTTCTTCTCAAAACACTGCCTTTGTAGAAAGCCAAATAAGGTTTTGAAGAAAATGCATGTAGCTCAGAAATTCTTTTGGCAGAAGTTGCAGCACCCAAACATAAGTTTTTTCAGGACACATACTTTAAATCAGCCTTAGAAGCAGGTTCAAAAGGGGGTCCCAACAAGAAATGCAACACAACTGTAATATCACACAGAAGGAAATTACCCTGAAGGAAAGCCTTGGATAGCCTAAGAGAAGCTAATGGGCCATGATGTTCTTCAATATGACAAAGAAGAAATGGCAGCTAACTGAACCCTGACAGTGGAATAATTAACCACTTCTTGAAAGAAATGAGCCAGAAAGTCTAGTATCGCAGGAAGAGAAGCTGCGAATGGGTCACGATCCATATGCTGCCCAAACAGAACATTTCTTCCATTTGTTTTTGTATACTTTCCTAGATGAAGGCCTATGTGAGAAGATAAGATGTTTAAAACAGGACAGGAAAGCCTGGGCAGCTGAATCATCATAGGAATTGGAGAAACTATGCAGTTAGTTTGAGTGTCAAGAATGTCTGAGTGAGGCTTCATGGATGGGTGAGATGTTAACTTTGGGTCCAATTCCAAGTCCAGTGGAGGTTGAACTAGATTAGGTCAAAGGAAGGGCAACCAAACCTGTGGAGGCCAATGAGGGGCTATGATGATGAATGAGACCTTCAGCACTGAGACTTTCTGACAAAACTTTGGAATCAGAGGGAAAGGGGGAGAAGCATAAAGAAGTCCCAGGGTCAAGGGTGCATCAGAGTACCCCTGCGTGACCTCCCCTCATGGGGGATTAGAGCAAAGAACTTGTTGCATTCAACATTCAGGGAAGAAGTGAAAAGATTGCAGTAAAAATGGCCCCAATGACTGAAAATCCATTCTGCCACTAGGACTGAAGGATCGCTCATGAGGGAGTAGAATGGATCTGCACAACCTTTTGGCAGAATGCTGGACTTCTCTGGAATGTGTGTTGCCACTAGAACGTGAAAAGAAGATATCACCCATTGCCATGACCTCTCAACACAAGGGGTAAGATCTGGTTTCTCCCAGTTTGTTGATATGCCAAATGATAGCCATGTTATCCTACTGAATGGAAATAACATCCAAGGAAAGAGAGCTCTGAAAGGTCTGCAATGCTAGGAGGATTGTCCCAAGACACTGATGAGAAGACTGGGCTCTAAAGGAGACCACATGCCCTGGACTGTCCACTCCAAACAATGCCCCCCAACCTAATAGGGAGGCATCCGTGGTCACTGTGTCCTGAGGGATCAGAAGAGAAAAGGGGCATCCTTCTTAAAATAGGGGATTAGCTAACCAACAGTGAATACGCTCCCTGCAAATACTTGTGAGATTGATCAAGAAGGACAATGGTTGTCACCTTAGTGACTACTGCACAGATAGCACTCTCTTGTAAAATCTGGCTGGTGGAGGAGTAAAGTGATGGAGGCCATGGAGCTCAGAAGGCAAAGAACCAACCTGCCCAGCAGTTTCCTCTGAGACAAAAGGTGCTGACCTTGTAGATGTAGGGATGAAATTCGAGACCAGGGAAGCTGCACAATAAGTGTCATGGTATCCAAAAGGGCTCCAATAAATTCCAGAGACTGGGCGGGTTGTAGATGAGACTTTTGAAGATTTACTGTTATCCCCTGGTTATGACAATTGGAACAAGGAGTTCCTAGCACTGATGACCAGATTCCTGGATGGGGCAGATCTAGATAAGGAAAAACCCAGAATACCTACAGTCATGGATGAGCTGCTACTACCGCCTTGCATTTGGTAAACATCTGGGAGAGCTGTGGTGAGACCAAAGGGCAGAGCCTTGAGCTGGTAATGACCGGCTCCCAGCCAAAAGCGGAGATACTTCCTGGAACACCAGGTCATTGTGATATGGTAGTACACATTCGCGGAGATACTTCCTGGAACACCAGGTCATTGCGATATGGTAGTACACATTCTGAAGCTCTATCAAACACATCTAATAGCCTTTCTTCAGCAGTAGAAGTATTGACTGAACTATGACCATCTGAAATTTCAACTGAACAAGTTATTCGACTGACTTGGATCAAAAATTGGTCTTGGGTCCCCATTTTTCTTTGGCACTGAAAAGAATCAAGTAAATTCTGGATACTCTCTGGTCTGGTGGGATCTCCTGGATGACTCAATTTTTTAGAAGCTTCTGTATTTCTGAAGCTGGAAATTCCCTTTGCAAGGGTGGAATGTATAGATTTTTCTTTTAAGGAATGGGAGTAGTACGAGTTGGAATGAAGCAGCATCTGGTAACTCTGCACACACTTGTCTTGTGAAGGGTGCAGGAATTCAAAGACGATGCATAATTGATTGTCTTCTTAGCTATGAGCCATCCAACAGTGCTGCACAACCACAAAGGGCTTTTCTATGAATCCCAGACTATTTGGTCATGAAGTCCAAAGACAATTACCCCCAACCCAATTGACTCCAGAGTAGGACAGTCAGGCAACATCTCAGGAGTGCGGATAGGGATTCTCAGAAAAGGGACTTCTGAAACTGATTTTGTAGACCACCTCTGCATCTCAGGTGACATTTCTTGCTAGAGCTTCCCCCTCTGCCACAGAGCGCTCACTCTACAGAAGTGTCAAACAAAAATCTCTGAGATTTTTGAAACCACATTCTCTTCTCTACGTTTTGGTTTGTGAAGAAAGTCCTCTAGGGAGTAGAAAACTTGATTCCTATGGCAGATAGAGATTTGCCATCCCACTCACTTCTGGAAATGGTTTCTTTAACTTTAGGACCAAAAGAGTTGCTCCATCATAGGGGGCAATTACGAAAGATGTCTTGAAATCACAAAGCCTCATCCAGGCATGCCAACTGATGGCTATACCTGTGCCAGCTACTCCAGATGCCTCTTCTGTGGCATTAAAAATAAGATGCATGGATGTATTAGACAGAGAAAGTATGGTAGCCATCTGAGAACTGAAGTCTCTCTCTGATCTGCAGATAAAGTCCCCAGAAGAGATGTGGAAATATACTTGATAACATGTGAAAGGTGCCATGTAATAAAGCACTATCATAGAGAAAGTGGATAGGGCGTACACACAACACACTTCCCAAACCTGTCCAGAGCATGATATTCTCTATTCATCAGATGGACAGAAGAACTCTCCTCTGTGAGTATATTTCTGTTGGCTGCTGCTACCACCAAGAAATCCACTGCCAGGTCTTTGCTCCAATGTGACCGGTCTTCAGAGCCATTAAGAACTTGTCTGGTTTCTTAGGTATAGGTTCAACTGTGTCAGTCCCCCTCCATACCCAGGATGAGATAAGGTCTACCATCTCATCCTGTAGGGGGTATCACCCAAGAAGTAGATGGGCCAGGATCAAAAGCCTTGAGGAAGACCAGTTTCTCAAAAGAAGGTGCTTGGGAAGACCAACCCCATGTCTGTCACAGGAGTTCCAGGATCTCTCCTAAAAAGATGTCCTCAAGTGGGATACTAGGGAACCTTTTCCCTCATTGAAATTTGTGTCAGTGTTTGGGAATGCCTCAGTATAATCCAAGTGCCTCCTCTTACACTTGCATTTTCTGGGAACCTCTTCCATGGGTTGTACAGGAGATGAATCAGAAACATACAAGGTCTCAAGTTAGAAAACAGGGTCAAGGTTCTTATGAACTGGCTGCCCAAACTTGACCAGAAGAGCAAGCTGCACACCATGGAAGATTCTATAGGAGAAGATCGGATCTGACCGATAAAGAGAAGATCTAGCCCTTTTCTGAGACAGCATCTTCTTGAATACCTTGAATGACAAACCCACAACAGCTCCAGAGAGCATCTCCTTCAGGTCTGAGACCAAAGGGAGAAGATTGATCCTGGAAACCATCCAGTTCAGGTTAGAGGCAGTTGCCAGAGCTGAGCTGTCAAACACCAAAACTCCTAAGGGAATAAAAGGATCTGAAAATCTCTGATCCAATCACATCCTGTCTGAGTTGACATCAATACTATAGCTCTGGAAGTCAGATGGCTGCAACAAGATTGGAGTCAACCTTGACAGAGAGCTGACTGGAGTCCAGGAAACATGAAGTTATGGCTCTAATACAGATCTACCCTGGGCACAGATTGGATCCATGGGCTCTATTCTGGATGGTTGAATCAAAGAAGAGGCCATTATGGAGTATCATGGAGGAAAGTCTCTACCAGATCCAACAGAGATCAATGCCAGTTGTACCCCAACTGGATCTGGGTCCACAGAAAACATTGCAGCATCCTGTCCATGCCTGTTTCAGTAAGACACCTGGATGATCTAATGGACGACGCCAAAGGAGGAGTTCTAGAGGAACAATGATGCTCTTGCAGAATGGGTGACCTAAGCCTCAGAGTTACTGGTGCAGGTGAAAAAGAGGAAGAGTCACAGAACCTATTACTATACGATCTGAGGGAGGCACTGGAGCCAAAGATTTAGCTGTCAAAGCCAAATGGGATGGTCAGATCTGGGGAGCGTTTTCTCAAGAACTAGGATTTCTCAGAAGAGGAGGAGGGCTTGTCTTTAGGTTTAGCAGAAGGGGATGAAGTTCTTGGTTTGCCAGATAAAGGAGTCTTTGAACCGGACGAAGAAAGAGACTCTTCAAAATTAACTTATTTCTCCTCTCCACCAAAGCTCTCTGACCAAAAGATTTTGCAAATCATGCAGGTAATGTTGAGATGCAAGGGACCAAGGCAGCATACACATTTTTCGGATGCATCTGAGTTTGGAATAGTGTACACATCGCACACATTTTTAAACCTGGATGTTTTTTTCTAAAGACATAAAAAAAAAAAAGAGTAAAGATACCAACAGTAACAATAAAATATTTATCTGTAAACTATAACAGTTAAAGGAAGCACTTATCACTAAATAAGTAATAACTCACTAATAGGCTATCTAACAGCCTAACTACAGCATCTAACAGCACACACTAAGGGAAAGGATCAATACAAGTTGGGAAGAGAAGAATTTTATAAAGAAGATAAGAGGAATACAGATAGTAACAATAATGGTAATCAAGTCCTATCCATTTCTTTTTGAAGAAAAAATACACCAAACACGCCTGAACACCACAAGCCAATCAGCACTCGCGAGCAGCAATCAAGATATGAGGCAACTGCTTCGATGCACTGGGATTATGGGTAGGGGAGGAGCCAGAGCACGGGATCCTAAGTTTCAAAACGGCTGAAGATGAATTCGACATCAGATCAGATACCCATTAGTGTAAGAATGGATGGAAAGTACAGCATCAGATGAGTAGATGTTAAAATAAATCACTGCTGCAGTAGTCTTAACTTCATGTGTTATATCCTGCCAAAGATATAACAGCCAGCCAGTCTTCTAAGCCTTTGGCCACCTCCCACATGCACCCAGGCTGCTGGTGGCACAAGGCCAGAAAGGAGAAAAACAGGAGTCTGGGTGAAAAAAACCTTCAGGGCATTCTTAACAACAAGATAAGGGGAAGTTACTGTTGTGATAAAAAGATAAATGGTACATGTAATGTACAACATACAGAGACTTCACCCTGGTAACAAAACAAAAGAAAAATGGGGGGGGGGGGTAGCGCTATTGCAGCAGTGATTTCTTTTTTCAAACATCTACTATTATAAGTGGCACTTCCACAACTGTTCTATGTTCATAATTAATGACACAAGTGTTCTACGTTCATAATTAAATTAATGCTGCAGTAGCCTTAAGCTTTATGGGTAGCCTATCACAGCCTATAAAGCTTGGAAGGAGTAAGGATAAGGGTCCAGACAGCCCCTGGAGAACGGTCCTAGCAAACCCTATTCCAGACCTGGAAAACGAATCTAGTTTGTAGTGCTTTGTGAAGGCATGTACAGAGGACCAAATAGCTGTCGCTAGAAAACTTCCAAAGTCCACCACTTTTCAAAACTCATAAAAAGCCAAAGTTGCGCTAAAATGAGCCTTGAACTTGCCTAAAAGTATCTTATTAAAGGTTGCAGTAACAAAAAGGAAAACTAAGAAACAACCATCTAGAATAGTCTGTTTTGACATGCGTTGCTCTCTCTTTTTAACTTCATAGGAAATAAACAGCTTTTCATCTTTTCTACGTATTTAGTTCTAACAAGATAATACCAGAATTGTTGTCCATACCCATCCAGATTAAGAAGAATCCCTCATATCTGATTTTGAGGTTTGGGAAAGAACAATGAGAGAAGCATGCCTAGATTTAAAGTACACTCTGAAAAATAGATAAACAGGAAGTATCTGTTTTCAAGGAAACCTTATTAGGGACACCAAAACAGGGTTCACTCAGTATAAGAGCTCACAACTCAGTCTTCTCACAGATATCAACAAAATAAGTAACACTGTTTATTAAGATATGAACCATAAAACAGTACAATGTACTGGTTCAAAAAGAGCCAGTGTTAATATTTTCAAAAGTTCAGATCTTAAGTAGATGTCACCTGGTAACCAGATGGACATGCATGCAAAATCCCCTTCAAGAAAAACTTAACCAAAGACTATTCTGTAAGGGGAGGATTCGTGGTCAGACATACCAAAATGGGCAAAAAAATGAACCTTAAAAAGAACAGCTAAAAAGGCCATGGGATAACTTGCACAAATTTTGAAAAAGCAGTATTACAAGCCATGAACAGGACCGGAATCTAAGTGTGGCATCAACATGAAAATCTTAGTCATTTACTAATATACGATTTCCTAGCAGCAGGTAACCAAGTCTCCTTTAACAACTGCTGCACACCCTCAGAAAAAAGGTGCCTATAAGGTATTAAAATGTAATCTTCCAGGCAGTCAGCTGTAATAGTACCAGTCTGGAGTGCATCAAACAACCCCTGGCTTGTGTGAGTAGATTGATTCTGTGAGGAAGCTTATGGTAAATGCCCTTGCCATTTTTATAAGGGAGAACTCACTGTTGCCTGGGCCAGATGTCAGCGCAATGATTTTTAGCGAGTTGCTCTAAATCTTTTAGATGACCCTTAATATTGGAAAGAGTGGAAAGCATACAGAAACACTCCCGTGCAAGGGAATGAAAAAGCATCCATTTTCCAGGCCTGATTACAAAGAATCCTGGAGAAGAATTTGCTTAGCAGTCTGTTTAAAAAGAAAACATATACACATGAGGAGATCCCCACAATGCTGCAAAAGTCTTTCTGAACTATAGGAATGTCCTTTACCTAGGAGGTCCCATCCTTTTCACTTGAACCTTCCATTTTGTCTTGAAAATCTGATTACAAGTAGCAAGTAAAGACTGCTTGGTCTGACCCACAGATTAGGTTATTTCAAACTGAGAAAAGACGGAAAAATAATTTGAGAGCCCCCAAATTAATATTCGGTACTTGCGTATTATCGCAACCACATGTCGGAGTGGCCGTAATTCGTAATCTTATTTCAAAACTACTTAACCCTGCAGTGGAAAGGGAGGTATAAACTCCAATTTTGTCTTTTAAGACATAGCTTCAGAAACAGAGAGAGGAAGAATGGCAAAAATTCTCACCCTCGGTAGCATCCTTTACCGAAGTAACTGAATGCAACATTTGCTTAAGGCATTCAGTAGCAGCTTGCCAGTAACTTCAGCTGTTTGGCCTCAACATTAAACCGCTTATTTAGATGTGGTTTGTTAGCATTTCATTTTCATGTCACTTAATGTAGGGGGCGCCAGTAAGGCATGCAATCCGTTAACGCTCCGTGCAGCGAGTCTTCTTTTGAAATTGTGTTTTTTATTTTTTTTAACAGCATTGCGAGCCTCTCTGACAGGCTTCACCTTAAGACAGAGAAACTGTATACATACAAATACATGTCCTGAGAACATGCTAGTAAGGAAATTCAGGAGTCTAGGTATACTGAAATTCATTATGAACAAACATGTTTGTACGCTGTCATGTTTTAATGGCACGGTCGGTAACCGCAGAAATGATCACAATCACGCTTGCCATCATGGTGTGTGCTTTATAATGCCCCCACACCCAAAAAATAATAGTGAATTGCAAAAATGTTACAGTAGAAAAAAAAACATTGCCTAATTACCAAGAAGAAACCAGAACATTGTACAATGTACCAAAAGTAAATGGGGAAAAAGTGTTAAGGGCATATTAATATAGCAACAGCAAGTGGTTTGGAATGTGGTTGCGATAGTACGTAAGTACCCAATATTCTTCTTTTATTAACTTGTTTGAAAACCCAAGTAGTAGTGGGATGAAACAAAACCCTTTTATCCAAAAGAGAATTTAAAATTTAACTTAAACATTCTCTCAGAGCAAAAACAGTGTGTGCTGAAATGGTCCAGAATCAGCACAATCCAAAGAACACTTTAAGGCATGTGTGGTTACCTATGAAACAGAAACAGTTAAAGAATTCAGAAAGGACTTGCTGTCAAAATAATGTTCCTTATATTCTCAAAGGACAGGCAATTGAGGAATCAAAAGACAAAGTAACAGCAGTAGGATCTAGAACAGAAGCTGCCATTAAAAAGGAATAATTAGTAGAGCATATAAAATATTGCATGATAACTATAAGAATCAATCAGAGGAGGTTAGAAAGGAATAGGAAGAGAGAGTGAATAAACAATTTACAAAGAAACAATGGGATGATATATGTCTTTGTGTCTTTCGGCTTTTCCCAGTTAGGGGTCGCCACAGAACAACTCCGGTCCACTAATGATTGGCAGTAGATTTTTACATGCCGAGTTGCCAGCCCTGATGCACAACCTTCAACGAAGGTACGCCCATTCACGTATGTCTACACACAGAAGACGCTCTAGCTGAGAATTGAACAGGACAGCGTCTTACTGTGAAGCGACAACGCTACCGCAGCACCACCACCAAATATGCAACATAAACTAGAAGATTTAGGATTTTTGCTTGGAAATATTTACATAGATATTTTTAATGCCCCAAGTAGACTCCAGAGAATTTTTTCCTCAGGTAGACAGCAAATATTAGAGCCGTGACAGGGAAGAAAGAGGTACTTGGGAACATATTTTCTGGGAGTGCGGTGAGTTGGCAGACTAAAGATTCCCTGCAGGATGCACTGTCAGAGATACTGGCTGGATGGATTGGTGTGATGGGGGAGATGATTTTTCTGAGCTATGATACATAATCAGAACTGCCTAGACACGATAAGGCCTTGGTGTGTCTAATTATGGTGGCTGCCAAAAAAAGCAATGAATACAAAATGGAAATGAAAAATCCAAACCAACTATACAAGTAGTGAATATAGTTACAGAGATAAAACAACTGGAACTGAGATCTTTAGAAAAGGTTAGGAGTAAACTACATAGGAAAAAATGGGAACAGGTAGTGGGAATGGTAAGCACTAGGTAGCCTATCTACCACAAGAGGAATTTCTGGCCCAGAAATTGTAGTTTACTGACTGTTTGGGCAGTTTTTTCTATCTCTTTCAACCTTCTGGTCTAAAAGCCAGTGTTTACGCTTTTCCCACCTTTCCTGTAACTAGTCTAGTCCAGAAACAGATTTGCTGTATCCAGGACTGTTTGTAAGCTTCTGAGAAGTGCCAAAGTCTGCTCTTCATTTTTTCCCTTAGATCTGCTAGTTGTCTCCTCTCCTGTACTTTTACTAGCTTATTAGTCTAGCACTTTACCATACTAGACCTTGTAGCAATTATTGTTGTACACAAAAGTGCTACCAGCACTAAATGTTCTACAAGGAAACAGTTCCAGTACTTATTATTAATGCCCACCCCTCCAGACATGTCTAAAGGTCAGTTCCCTGTGCTTTCTCCCATTAACCTGGTGAACTTGGGCATCCTGAGGCAATGTAGCAACTGCCTCATGTACACAGACAATCCTCTCCTCTTACCTTCCAACATTCAGACTTGCGAGAGATGCACTTATATATCCAAATTGGAACCCACACACTCTCCAGCCAAGACCGGAATAGCTGGTCAAGAGGAGAAGGTCAACACTTGCACCACACCACATGAACAGTCTTCCAGAGCACACACCAGCAGTGCCTTCACATAAAAACACAAACCACACACCCACCTTTGCAGAGGCTCTGAATAAAAATCTACCCAAACATCAGAGACCTCCAAGGCAGAAACACACTCAACCACCACAACACAACACTAATCAAGAGACACATAACTCTCCTAAACAGTGTGCCACTCAACTAAAGCCCCCAAGGAAAAACAACATGCCCAGCACACTAGTCTTAAGTGACTCGATAGTGAGGCACACAGATGTCCTACTCACTAGGCTGAATAAGGAGAAAGTAACAGTCAGCTGCCTGTCAGGTTCCAGGATCCGCCACATAACGCATGCACTCAGGTCCCTCAACAAAAGGTACAAATATGACTCTGTCATTGTACATGTGGGTATGAATGACCAGAGACATACTTTCCTGGACCACATGAAAAGAGACATGGAGGAGCTCTCTGATTATGTAGCCTAGGCGGGTATGACCGTAGCCCGGAGCAGCATCCTAACATCACCCAGAATAATAACACAGTACGAGCAGAAAATGATTGATTTCAACAACCGGATAAGTTTCTGGTGTCATTCTAAGGGGATCCAGTAGCGG